>NC_090266.1:1090631699-1090931699 GCF_040414725.1 Anabrus simplex | reverse complement strand
TGAGAAGGAAGCTGCCGTGGCCTTAATTAAGGTACAGCCCCAGCATTTGTCTGGTGTGAAAATGAAAACCACGGAAAACCATCTTCATGGCTGCCGACAGTGAGGCTCGAACACACTATCTCCCGAATACAAACTCACAGCTGCGCACCCCTAACCACACGGCCATCTCGCTCGGTGGCCACAAAATTTGAAAAATGGTACGAGGGCTGGAACGGGGTCCACTCAGCCTCGGAAGGTCAGCTGAGGAGAGGGGTGTTCGATTCCCACCTCAGCCATCCTCGAAGTGGTTTTCCGTGGTTTCCCACTTCTCCAGCCAAACGCCGGGATGGTACATAATTTAAGGACTCGACCGCTGCTTTACCTCTTCTTTGTATATCCCTTCCGATCTTCCCATTACCCCACAAGGCCCCTTTCAGCACAGAAGGTGACGCCCCTGGTCCTCCACCCAAGTTGTATCCCCGACCTAATGTACCACGATCCAGGGTACTGCGCTTGAGGCGGTAGAGGTGGGATCCGAGTCCGAGAGTAAAACCAACCCTGGAGGGTAAACAGATTATGAAGAAGAAATACAAAAAAATGACCCTCTTAAGTTCCAGCCTACATAAATTTCCAAACTATTTTACCTCAAAATGCACATTATCTATATTTTAAATGATGTGGCCCAAGAAACCATGCCACACCTCGCTTGGAGAAAATGTTCACTGCAGAGAAAAATGACGTTGGGTGAAAAACGATTTGCCGCTTTTAGCGTGATCTGTTAACCAACATTCAGCTTATTAACACCTTGCATTAAACACGAGGTTACGTCTCAAAACTCACGGGCTTAAATTAGTAGCAAATAGTATCAAAACTCTAAATTAACATTCTAATGAGTCAAAATTCGTGACTCTGGACAGCAGGTGTCTGCGATGACCACAGGAGGGATGAGGTGCGTTTTGACTCACGCACAAACCCTCTCCGGAGGCCACACGCAGTTATTATAAATTTATGTAAAAAGGAAAAGATGTATCATATTAGCTTTATGACCACAGCATGGTTGAGAGGAGTCTCAGAACGCGCAAATCAATCCAAACCATCTCTGCTTGAAGTTAGATCGATTGCAGCCTGGAATGTACGAGGTCTCTTACAGACAGGTAAACTTACTACTGTTGAAAGAGCAATGAGACTACATGATCTCAACATGCTTGGACTCAGTGAGACACATTAGAAAGGTTGTGGCCACTTTGTTACCCACTCAGATAACGCCACATATTTTTCTGGAAGTGAGGATCTGAGTCGGAATGATGTCGCTGTAATAATTCCCAAAATTCTAGCCAGTGCTGTCGTGGGACATGAGCCGTTCTCTGACAGAATCATCTCCATTAAGACGAATATTTCTCCGTGCAGGATCAACATCATTAAGTTTTATGCTCCCACTGCTGTCGCAGTGGATGTAAAAACCGATGAATTCTACAAATTGATGGAATACACCATCAGCAATATACCTCAGAATGAAAAATCAGTCAGTGAGGGTGATTTTAATGCGAAGATAGTCACTTGAAACATGTGGTTGGAGGGCACGGTTTAAGTGTGAGAAACGAACGTGGTAAGTGTCTGCTGGAATTCTGCGTTGGCGACAACCTGTCTATATGTAATACCCTCTTCCAGCATCACCGACGGCGTCGATACACATGGAGTTCTCCCGGCGACAGGGTTCGAAATCAGACTAATTTAATTTTGGTGAGGCAACGTTGTCGGACCTGTATTGGATTGCAAGACCTATCCTAGAACAGACTGTGGCAGTGACCATATTATGCTATCCGTGAAAATGCGGATCAAATCGAAATTGATCAAAAAGGAGAGAGTGAAACAGGTTTTCATTACTGACAAAAATGTCCTCCAAGATTTTGATGAAAGAATACAACCAAAACTTCGGCAAGCACAGGAAGAAGGACCAACCTCCCAAACATGGGACAACCTCAAGACTATCATTAACTCTTCTCTCCCTGAAGCAATTACTAAGCCTCCCCAAGCTAAGCACACCTGGATATCGAAAACCACTCTACTGCTGACAGAAGAGAGGAGCATAGTGAAGAATCGTGGTATTCAAACAAAGCAAGACGAAGAAGCATACAGTGCTCTTTGCCGCGTAATACAGCGCAGTTGCAGAACTGACAAGACACGGTTACTCACTAGTATTTGTGATGAAATAGATCACCATCTAAAGTTGAATCAAACACGTGGTGATCTTTTTTTATAGAAGTTAACAGCATTACCCGTGAATTCAAACCACGTACATGGGTGATTGAAGATGAAGACAGCAACATTATTACCGATAAGAACAACGCAATAGAGCGATGGAAACAATACTGTGAAACGCTGTATTGTAAAGGAAAGAATCTGCCAAACAGGAAAGTTGTATGTGGTATGACAAGGATCCTGATATTCTTTTCAGTGAAATTGTGAATACCGTCAATCATCTGAAGAATTACAAAGCCCCAGGAATTTATGGTATTCCCGGAGAAATGCTGAAAGTCATGGGGGAGGTTGGCATTCGTGTTTTACATTCAATATGTAACATAGTGCGGAAAACTGGTGAATGGCCCAAAGACATGACAACATCTGTACTAATTCCTCTTCACAAAAATGGGTCGGTAAGGGATTGTTCCATTTATCGAGCCACTGCATTAATATCTCGTGCAGGAAAAGTCCTGCTCTACATAATAAGTCAACGCCTAAAACCATTCCTGCAACCTCAGATATTCTCAGAACAAACAGGCTTTGTCGCTGGTAAAGGAATACGAGAGTCAATCCTGAACATGAGGCAGATAATCAAGAAAAGTCGCTAGTTTCGCGTCCCTGCTATTTTTTGCTTCCTTGACTACAAAAATGGCCTTCGATTGTGTTATGTAGGACAAGTTGTGGCAGATGCTAAAGGAATTTGGCGTTCCACTGCATTTAATATTGTTATTGAATGGTCTCTATAAAAACCATGCAGCAACCATAAAGGTGATCTCTCGAACATTTTCAATGTGACAAATGTAGTAAGGTAAGGTTGTATATTATCACCTCAACTCAACATCTATGCGGAGTGTGTCTTCAAGAGAGCTTCCGATGGCTGGAATGGTGGAATCTCGATTGGCGGCAGAAAAACGAGCAACCTGCGATTTGCAGACATTTCCCTTATAGCTGAAAGTGAAGAGGAACTCGCCGACCTGTTTACAAGAGTGAAGATAATTAGCCCTCGCTATGGTCTAGAGATAAACATGAAAAAACACCAAACTAATGGTAGTTGATCGGCAAGGTCAAATCCAACTTACAGGATGCCTAAAGGACCTACAGATAGTAAAGGATTTTGTATACTTTCAGTGTGTCATCAATGACATGGGAAGCTGTGAAATAGAGATCAAAATACGTGCTGCATTGGTTAAACTCACTAAGATCTGGCAGAACCGAGCAATATCAAAAGCTACGAAGATGCGCTTGGCGGAATCACTAGTGTTCTCAGTCTGCATGCACAGCTGTGAGACCTGGACCGTGAATGCTTGAGATAAAAGTCGAATTGATGGCTTTGAGATGTGGTGTTGGCGGAGAATGCTGCGTGTACCGTGGACAGAAAGAAGAACCAATGTTTCCATTCTAAACGAACTGAGCATCAAGAAACATCTATCTTCCCATGTGAGTAAGTGTTACTTCCAGTTCCTTGGCCACATTTTCAGAAGAGAAGGAGAGAACTTAGAAAAGACCATTTTACAAAGCAAAGCTGAAGACAGTAGACTACGGGAAGGAACAGCAAGTAGTGGTTAGATCAGGTGAAGATCTCTGGCCTACCTTTTCAGATCATGTTAATGAAAGCTAAAAACCTCTCTGGATGGAGGCATCTCGTCAAGGCTGCAACGCAGAAATGATAGAGTTACGAGCTCTCGATGCTCATCAATGGGCAAAACAACTAATGATGATGATTTCGAAAGCATTCACTATTCAATTGTTCCAGTCATTCTAATGGAATTTCAAATAAATAATCGAATGGAAAACATAATCGAATAACCGAAAAAAGTAGGTAATCGAACGGGAAAATTAATCGAATAATCGAAAAATGAAATAATCGAATAAGCGATTACTTTGTATTTGATTACTATTCCTATCACGTGAATATTTCAATGTTGAAACTAAATGTGTGAATTTTCTGTCTTAATCTTTAATATCTGTAAAATAAAGTCCCTTATTTAAGTAAATGCAGACTTCTGGTCGCATAATGGAACACTTTTTTTTTTTGCTAGTTGCTTTACGTCGCACCGACAGAGATAGGTCTTATGGCGACGATGGGATACGAAATGCCTAGGAGTTTGAAGGAATCGGTCGTGGCCTTAATTAAGGTACAGCCCCAGCATTTGCCTGGTGTGAAAATGGGAAACCACAGAAAACCATTTCCACGGCTGCCGACAGTGGTATTCGAACCTACTATCCCCCGAATGCAAGCTCACAGCTGCGCGCATCTAACCGCACGGCCAACTCGCCCGTATATAATGGAACTAAGCCCAGTACTACTAATTGACAATTTTTTTAACTTGCAGCAGGCAATATAAATAATTTAATTTTATCTCGTTCGGCTCCTTAAATACATGGTTAACATAATGGCCGTTGGTCTAAGGGGTCCAGGGGGTCCCGGATTCGATTTCCGGCCGGGATTTTAACTTTCATTTTGTTAATTCCTATGGCTCGGGCACTGCTTGTCCGTGGGGTCTTCAACAGTAGACTTCGTGGATTGGAAATAAGGCGTATTTCTATTTTTCGCAAGAGTTCATCTATTCGCTTATTTCAATCGATTATCCAACTGACACACCGTCCGGCTCCATGGCTAAATGGTTAGCGTACTGGCCTTTGGAAACAGGGGCTCCGCGTTCGATTCCCGGCAGGGTCGGGAATTTTAACCATCATTGGTTGATTTCTCTGGCACGGGGGTTAGGTGTGTACGTGGTCTTCATCATCATTTCATCCTCATCACGAAGCGCAGATCGCCTACGGGGTTTCATATCGAAAGACCTGCACCTGGCGAGCCGAACGTGTCTTCGAACACTCCCGGCACTAAAAGCTATACGCCATTTCATTTCACCTGACACACTAACACCGAAAAAGATATTCATGACGCATCCGCTTATTTTACGCGATATAAGCGGATGATTTTTCAAACTCATTCGATTATTGTATTTGATTATATATTGGCCGCCTCTGTGGTGTAGTGGTTAGCGTGATTAGCTGCCACCCCCGGAGGTCCGGGTTCGATTCCCGGCTCTGCCACGAAATTTGAAAAGTGGTACAAGGGCTGGAACGGGGTCCACTCAGCCTCGGGAGGTCAACTGAGTAGAGGTGGGTTCGATTCCCACCTCAGCCATCCTCGAAGTGGTTTTCCGTGGTTTCCCACTTCACCTCCAGGCGAATGCCGGGATGGTACCTAACTTAAGGCCACGGCCGCTTCCTTCCCTCGTCCTTGCCTATCCCTTCCAATCTTCCCATCCCCCTACAAGGCCCCTGTTCACCATAGCAGGTGAGGCCGCCTGGGCGAGGTACTGGTCATACTCCCCAGTTGTATCCCCCGACCAAGAGTCTGAAGCTCCAGGACACTGCCCTTGAGGCGGTAGAGGTGGGATCCCTCGCTGAGTCCGAGGGAAAAACCGAACCTGGAGGGTAAACAGATGATGATGATGATGATGATGATTATATATTGGATTATTTAAATAACCGGATGGAAGTTATTCGATTATTAAAAGTATTCGATTATCCTATCCCAAGTAGGGTGGGCATTTATCCACTCAGAGAAGAACTGGTCCTGCTCGAGAGTTTTGAGACTGGCCCAGGTAGAGAAACCTACTCTTGCTAATCCTTTCTTGGAATTCGTGAATTGAGCCTCGTTAGCTATACTTGCACAGATTCGTTCCTTCCCTTGAACACTGAATGCTAGTGCTGGGGACGGAGCGGAGCGGAGCAGTTGTTGTGACGGTCATCACCCGGTAGTACCGAGTGAACTACCGAGTGAATGTCCTGACGCGGGACGTTTAAACACGTTATAGGTATGGCACTGCGAAGGTATTGCATCCCCCTATTAATACCCTTCTCTCACAACGTAACAACTGTAAATAACTGCATATATATATACTATAATTGTTATATACGTAACTGCTAGGGAGTAGGAGCTAGTATGTGGAATAAATGTTAGTAACTCGTATAGTTAACTCATTCGAATAGTGAAACAAAGTATGGCGCATACCCACCGAAAGGGTTTGTATACAAGGGGATTGTAAGTTAACATAAAAGTAATGTATTAACAATTATTTCGTAAGTTCATGTGATACGGTACACTGTTAATGAGAAGAATAACCTGAATATAAATAATCTTATCAGAATATAATGAAAAACACTGACATAATTTCATCTACAGGATGACAAAAGTAATTACGTAAATGAATGTTGACTGGAATGTCCTTCTTTGCAAATGTGATTACAAAACATATCTGACAACATACTACTACACGTCCCAATGTCACACAGCTATCAGCAGAATGCTTCTATAAATACAGTTATTATATTATATTATATTATATTATATTATATTATATTATATTATATTATATTATATTATATTATATTATATTATATTATATTATATTATATTATATTATATTATATTATATTATATTTGATGTGCCACCACCCGTCACGTATGTGCGGCCACAAAATTTGCATTTTGCGTGTTTCCTATTATCAGTGATGTCAAAAAACTGCCAGGCATCCGACGGTTTTCGTGGCATTTGTGGAACAACATTCTGTAAAAATTTCTTTAAATTCCTTTAAATGTTCTAAAAATATAACTACTATCTACGAACATGTTTAAATATCACACTAACATCACAAATATAATCTAACAGACTTTACATTATCTACAAAACATAACAAGCGTAGGAAATATATACGTACATTCGAAACACACAGATTGAATACAGGTACTTTCGTACGTGTGTTGTGCGCTATACTGTGCTCAGGTCCTCCGCGAGTACTCGCAGTTGTAAGCGGAGGGGATCGGTGGTGCGCTCTACCGCTACAACCGGATTACTCATCGGTATTACTCGCTCCGTCCCCACCTCTACTGAATGCTATTTTCCGGAAGTGAGTAAAGTTGTATGTATAAGTCTTATGTACTATAAAGCATCTCATTTTTCAGCTAGATCAGTTAACATTTTAAACGAATGTTCAGAACTGAGTACGCTATTGGAAAGAACGAAGAAAAAGAGAAAAATTAGTTTGGATACATGTGGCATGGTTTTCTGAACCACATCACCGTTTGAGAAATGTTCGATATACCGGGAGAAGCAGTTGCATCAACTTTTTCTTTAACATATATGTGACCTGCTAGGAATAGAATGTCTCTTGGTTGTATCTTACGCTACATCTTAGGGCAATATATAGGTACATATAACTTGATATAGAAATCCCCGTACAATGCAAAATGATGTTTCCCACATTCACTCAAGGCAAATGCTGTTGTTATACCTGAAGTTCATGGCCGCCTTCCCAGTCCGTTCCCTATACCATCGTCGCCATAAACCTATCTGAGTTGGTACGATGTTAAAAGGATACTCAATGAAACAGAGTTAGAATATTCTTCTACGACCAAGAATGATTTCTTAGCAATGCAATTTTAAAATCAATGAACTATTCGAAACGAATAGTCTTATTCTTCATTTCCTACCAACTCGCCCACTCATTTTTAGATTTCATCAGTCAATGATTCATATCACAGTCATGATTGTTTACCCAAAAAATCCACCTTTATTTCAGACACTTTCATCATCCCTAGTAGTTGAAGTATAGAAATTAGATAGATTTTTTTTTGCTAGGGGCTTTACGTCGCACCGACACAGATAGGTCTTATGGCGACGATGGGATAGGAAAGGCCTAGGAGTTGGAAGGAAGCGGCTGTGGCCTTAATTAAGGTACAGCGCCGGCATTTGCCTGGTGTGAAAATGGGAAACCACGGAAAACCATTTTCAGGGCTGCCGATAGTGGGATTCGAACCTACTATCTCCCGGATGCAAGCTCACAGCCGCGCGCCTCTACACGCACGGCCAACTCACCCGGTAGATAGATATTTAAAGACGTATAATGAATCCTAAATATTATTCGCAATTTGCAAAGGAATAAGTAAATAATATGAGTTTTCCAGTCACAGTAAGTCTGATACCTCTGGAAATATTCTACAAGCATATTGTTACCGAACAAACTGCTAGACTGACTATCATACAATTATGTTGGTCGGCTTCTTTTCCACTTTCGTTATGTACAGTATCTATTTTACAACATGCATTTCATTTAGAAATCATTGAATTATTATAATCGTATGTTGAGCTCTCTGACTTTGTGATATACTGTAATTTACAAAAATACGACTTGTCAAGCTGAGATGTTATTTATATGTACCGAGAGATCACGGTCGCTTCCTTTCCACTTCTAGCCTTTCCTATATTATCGTCGCCATTGTGCCTATCTGTGTCGCTGCAACGTAAAACAAATTGTAAAAAATGTAGATATAGAGTAGTTTACTACAGCACTCGACGTTGACCCTGCGTGTACCAGCATAGATGAATGGTCGAGGCGGACGAACGGGTAGATACATGCTTACAGGGAAATTATTTATTTGTATTAAAAATCACCTCCTCTGCGAACCATGTGACCTTGCCGCGGTGGGGAGGCTTGCGTGTCCCAATGATGCAGATAGCCGAGCCGCAGGTGCAACCATATCGGATGGGTATCTGTTGAGAGACCAGACTAACGAATGGTTCATCGAAAGGGGGGTAGCAGCCTTTCGGTAGTTGCAAGGCCGGCAGTCTAGATGATTGACTGATACGGCCTTGTAATAATACTCAACATGGCTTAGCTGTGTTGATACTGCTACACGGCTGAAAGCAACGGGAAACTACAGCCGTAACCACCTCCCGAGGACATGCAGCTCTCTCTGTATGAATGATGTACTGATGATGGCTTCCTCCCGGGTAAAATATTCCGGAGGTAAACTAGTCCCCCATTCGGATCTCCGGGTGGGGACTACACGAGAGGGGGCGATCATCAGGAAGATGGATACTGACATTCTGCGAGTCGGAGCGTGGAATGTTAGAAGTTTGAATCGTTGTGGTAGGTTAGAGAATCTGAAAAGGGAGATGGATAGGCTAAAGTTAGATGTAGTTGGTATAAGTGAAGTACGTTGGCAGGAAGAACAGGATTTTTGGTCAGGCGACTACCGAATTATCAACACGAAATCAAACAGGGGTAATGCAGGAGTTGGTTTGATAATGAATAAGAAAATAGGGCAGCGGATAAGCTACTACGACCAGCATAGTGAAAGAATTATTGTCGCCAAGATAGACACCAAACCAATGCCCACCACAATAGTGCAGGTCTATATGCCTACTAGTTCAGCGGATGATGAAGAAATTGAAAGAATATATGAGGAGATAGAAGATTTAATACAATATGTCAAAGGTGACGAGAATCTAAGTGTGATGGGAGACTGGAACGCAGTGGTAGGCCAAGGAAGAGAAGGTAGCACAGTAGGAGAATTTGGATTGGGACAAAGAAACGAAAGAGGAAGTCGGCTGGTTGAATTCTGCACTGACCATAATTTAGTCCTCGCCAATACTTGGTTCAAACACCACAAACGACGGCTGTATACGTGGACGAGACCTGGAGACACTGGAAGGTATCAAATAGACTTCATTATGATTAGGCAGAGATTCAGAAACCAGGTGTTGGATTGCAAAACTTTCCCAGGAGCAGACGTGGACTCTGACCACAACTTGTTGGTCATGAAATGCCATCTGAAACTGAAGAAATTGAAGAAAGGAAAGAATGCAAAAAGATGGGATCTAGACAAGTTGAAAGAAAAGAGTGTGATGGATTGTTTCAAGGAACATGTTGCACAAGGACTAAATGAAAAGGCCGAAGGAAACACAGTAGAGGAAGAGTGGAGAGTCATGAAAAATGAAGTCAGTAGGGCTGCTGAAGAAATGTTAGGAAGGAAGAAAAGATCAACTAAGAATCAGTGGATAACTCAGGAGATACTAGACCTGATTGATGAACGACGAAAATACAAGAATGCTAGAAATGAAGAGGGCAGAAAAGAATACAGGCGATTAAAGAATGAAGTGGATAGAAAGTGCAAGGTAGCTAAGGAAGAATGGCTGAAGGAAAAGTGCAAGGATGTCGAAGGCTGTATGGTCCTGGGAAAGGTAGATGCTGCATACAGGAAAATCAAGGAAACCTTTGGAGAAAGAAAATCTAGGTGCATGAATATTAAGAGCTCAGATGGAAAGCCACTTCTAGGGAAAGAAGACAAAGCAGAAAGATGGCAGGAGCATATCCAACAGTTGTATCAAGGTAACGATGTAGATAATTTCGTTTTGGAACATGAAGAGGCTGTTGATGCTGATGAAATGGGAGACCCAATTTTGAGGTCAGAGTTTGACAGAGCTGTGAGTGACCTAAATAGGAACAAGGCACCTGGAATTGATGATATTCCCGCTGAATTACTGACTGCCTTAGGAGAAACCAGCATGGTAAGGTTATTTCGTTTAGTGTGCAAGATGTATGAGACAGGAGAAGTCCCATCCGATTTTCAGCAGAATGTTGTTATACCTATTCCCAAGAAAGCCGGTGCTGACAGGTGTGAAAACTACCGCACTATTAGTTTAGTATCTCATGCCTGCAAAATTTTAACACGTATTATTTACAGAAGAATGGAAAAACAAGTTGAAGCTGAGTTGGGGGAAGATCAATTTGGCTTCAGAAGAAATGTAGGAACACGTGAAGCAATCCTGACTTTACGTCTGATCTTAGAGGATCGAATCAAGAAGGACAAGCCCACGTACATGGCATTCGTAGATCTAGAAAAGGCATTCGATAATGTTGATTGGACCAGGCTATTTATGATTCTGAAGATGATAGGGATCAGATACCGAGAACGAAGAATTATCTACAACCTGTATAAAAATCAGTCTGCAGTGATAAGAATCGAGGGCTTTGAAAAAGAAGCAGCAATTCAGAAAGGAGTGAGGCAAGGCTGCAGTTTGTCCCCTCTCCTTTTCAATGTTTACATAGAACAGGCAGTAAAGGAAATCAAAGAGAAATTTGGAAAGGGAATCACAGTCCAAGGAGAGGAAATCAAAACCTTGAGATTTGCCGATGATATTGTTATTTTATCTGAGACTGCAGAAGATCTTGAGAAGTTGCTGAATGGTATGGATGAAGTCTTAGGTAAGGAGTACAAGATGAAAATAAATAAGTCCAAAACAAAAGTAATGGAGTGCAGTCGAATGAAGGCAGGTGATGTAGGGAATATTAGATTAGGAAACGAAGTCTTAAAGGAAGTAGATGAATATTGTTATTTGGGTAGTAAAATAACCAACGATGGCAGAAGTAAGGAGGACATAAAATGCAGACTAGCACAAGCAAGGAAGAGCTTTCTTAAGAAAAGAAATTTGCTCACTTCAAACATTGATATCGGAATTAGAAAAATGTTTTTGAAGACTTTTGTGTGGAGCGTGGCATTGTATGGAAGTGAAACATGGACGATAACTAGCTCAGAAAGAAAGAGAATAGAAGCTTTTGAAATGTGGTGTTACAGAAGAATGCTGAAGGTGAGATGGATAGATCGAATCACGAATGAAGAGATACTGAATCGAATTAGTGAGAGGAGATCGATTTGGCTAAATTTGACGAGAAGAAGAGATAGAATGATAGGACACATCTTAAGACACCCAGGACTTGTTCAGTTGGTTTTTGAAGGAAGTGTAGGTGGCAAGAACGGTAGGGGTAGACCAAGGTATGAATATGACAAACAGATTAGAGCAGATGTAGGATGCAATAGCTACGTAGAAATGAAAAGGTTAGCACAGGATAGGGTGGCATGGAGAGCTGCATCAAACCAGTCTATGGACTGATGACTCAAACAACACACATTAAAAATCAAAACAATCTTCCCACGTAAAACGCCCCTTCTTAAACCATTCTCTATATTCCGTGCACAGGAGAAACATTGCAGCCTACTCTCCGTAAAATGTCCATGATCGACGCTTTACATTCTCGCGTTCCAACAATGTGATCGCTTTATATTTAAGTTGACTTTATGACTGTCTTATACACTCGCGTGGCGTTCTTAATTACTTAAGCAGATCATTGATGCAAAACCGTTACAACTTGACCCAGATAATGAGACATTTAACCAGCCATCACCCACTTACACCATGCGACTTTGTGCCTTTGATCCAGTGAGAACTTAATGCTAATTATTTGAACAGTATCATATAGTAAGTTTGTCCAGTGAACGTCAAGCGCTCACCACAGATTAATCATAATGTTCGTATATTTAAGTGCAATCGAGTACTTGACATCTTAGATAATGATGATGATGACGATGATTACGGTGGTGGGTGTCAACTGAGAATAAGCTTTTTTATGTTATTATTAGTAGGGCTGAGATTTGTATGACAAGTCGTATTGTTATCCAGGCCTGTTTTCCATGTCTAAGTTAAAAGCGTTTCTAATATTTGTGAACACGATGAAGCACATTTTATTGGTCATATAAATGCACATTTGACCATATTTTAGCGTTCGGTTATATTTTGGCCAAATAATCGAATAGGAACATAAATTTTGTCATATGTATGCAGTATTTAACATTTCAACAGGTATTGTTCTAAACATCATTTCATAATGATTGTGCAGCTGATCGTAAGGAAGTTTGTTTTCCAACCTTCGCTTGGTAATAGCAAGATTTACTAGGAATGTCCTGTCAAAGATTGCGAGTGAAAGGTTCTATACATGCATACCTGGAACAGCATGAGTCCGTTTGAGATGCCGAAATTATGAAGAAACAAATATCTACATTTTTATTCATCTCTTCCCCCTTCCTCCCGATGGCCAACGTTAGTTTTCTTGCTCTGAGGTGTGGTGGAGAAGAACTTCAACCACACACTATCTATGCTCCAGTACAGTATCCTTTTGTCCGCGTTATGAGCAGTTCAGTGTAGTTTCAAGATGGCAAAAGTTAAGTGCTCTGATTGTGCGATATTGCGAAGATTTGTTGAAGATTTCGGTGAAAAGTATTTTAGTACCGATGAATTTACTTTATTTTGTAAAATTTGTGAGGTGAAAATTACGGATGAGAAACGTTTTATAGTGCAACAACATTGCAGGACTGCTAAACACAATAATGTGTATGCAGAGAATTAACCACGGAAAGCAGACAGCGATTGTTGTTTGAGAAATCGCACAGCACTTAATCTTCATCGGACAATACATCTCAACTTGTTTCATCTTTTCTTCAAACACTCCTTCATATGAAGTACATGTACCTAGTTTCCAAAAGTTGTTAAAAATGTACACGGCTTATTCTATTCTCTCCGAATCTGGGTTAAGAAAGAATTACTTCCCGTTAGGACAATACAATGATTAAAATAAGAAAATGTTAGTAACAATAAAATATAGGTCCCCATAGATTAAGCCACCAGCATAGACGGTAGATGTGGCAAATATAACTGTACGCACTCTTAAGCATGACCAGTCTGGAGAAAAATTTCTGTTGACATACGAGGTGTTGAGTAGGGTGAACAACGCCTCTATCGCCGCTGTTTTGGACGCTGTAATGAATTTGTTGTGCCCAGGAAAAGTAGAATTAGAGAATGTGTTCATCTTCTTAACGGACGCTGCAAAAGGTCTGCATATTCTGTATCCCAAAGTGGTGCATGTAACTTGTCTTGTGCATGCCCTACATGAGTGTCCGAAGGATTCCGAGGAAACTACCATGAGGTGGACAAATTCGTTGCTAACGACAAGAACTATTTTGTCAAGGCTCCGCTTCGAGTGTAGAAGTTTAAAGAAGAGGCGCTATTATTATTTTATTTTGCTATTGCTATTGGCTTTACGTCGCACCGACACAGGAATGTCTTATGCCGACGATGGGACAGGAAAGGGCTAGGACTGGGAAGGAAGCGGCCGTGGCCTTAATTAAGGTACAGCCCCAGCATTTGCCTGGTGTGAAAATGGGAAACCACGGAAAAACATCTTCAAGGGCTGCCGACAGTGGGGTTCGAACCTACTATCTCCCGAATACTGGATACTGGCCGCACTTAAGCGACTGCAGCTATCGAGCTCGGTAAGAAGAGGCGCATACATTTCGCTTTTTCTCCGAAGACCGTTCTAATACGTTGAGGGATTTAGCTTGATGTTGCAAACTGCTATTTCACAGTGAGATTGAGAAGATTTTCAATAACTTTCACATAAGTGATTCATCTTCAATCAAGCCTGTACAAGAGCTGTTTTTCTTCACCATGTCAAGAAACGTAACCTAATAAAATCATATCTCTCTGTGTAGCCAAAATCCATCACTCACCTTGACACTGTGGGCATTCAATTGTGGAGCAAATTGAAAGCGAGTTAGTGATACCACACAGCGAAGTAGTTGACAAGGTTAGGGGAAAAAAAACGATGTGTGCTTGAACGAAATCTTGGTTATAAATCATTGTGTAGAGTTGTTGTCATTGTTCGCAGAAAGAAAGCAGAATTCGACGAAAATGAGCCGGATATTTCCACTAACGATTTTACTTTTTTCAACTATGTCCCCGTTACATCGTGTGGTGAAGAAATAATTTTAAATCAATCAATCAATACTAATCTGCATTTAGGGCAGTCGCCCAGGTGGCAGATTCCCTATCTGTTGTTTTCCTAGCCTTTCCTTAAATGATTTCAAAGAAACTGGAAATTTATTGAACATCTCCCTTGGTAAGTTATTCCAATCCCTAACTCCCCTTCCTATAAATGAATATTTGCCCCAGTTTGTCCTCTTGAATTCCAACTTTATCTTCATATTGTGATCTTTCCTACTTTTAAAAACGCCACTCAAACTTATTCGTCTACTGATGTCACTGCACGCCATCACTCCGCTGACAGCTCGGAACATACCACTTAGTCTGCTATATACACTTCCCAACACCAAAAGTGATCAGCTGAAAATATTTACGTTAAGCACATTAGTACAAGCACGATTAAACGGAAGGAGCATGTTGTCATAGAGATTTCGTGTCTAGTTAGCAATGCTGGTTCATGGTATAATTTACAGTTTCCAAGTACAAGGCTCTACTTTCTGACACTAAGCTTTCTTTACGTCTTACCATCTGAAACTGCATGTCGTCATCCAATGCAATTCTACTTCATATGAAGGCTAAGAGAGGTATGATTATTTCATCTGTAACTAACAGTTAAATGTAAATGCATATTTTCATTTATCATTTTAGTCTTTAGGTCATTTTTTCAGGTTTTTAGGTCATGTTTTGGTCATTTTAGGGCATTAAAGGCATGCATATTCACAAGAGTGTTTAGATCATAGAAATTCGAGCCGTAGTTATTATATTCGCACACAAAAGGAGGAAATACTTAATGTAATGGTGTCTGTTAATGCATATAAACCGGGAGAGTTGGCCGTGCGGTCAGGGGCGCGGGGCTGCGAGCTTGCATCCGGGAGACAGTCGGTTTGAATCCCACTGTCGACAGCCCTGAGATGGTTTTCCGTGGTTTCCCATTTTCACGCCAGGCAAATGCTGGGGCTGTACCTTAATTAAAGCCACGGCCGCTTCCTTTCAACTCGTAGGCCTTCCCTCTCCCATCGCGCCATCGTCGCCACAAGACCTATCTGTGTCGGTGCGACGTAAAGCCACTAGCAAAAGAATGCATATAATGTGTTTTCTCGGGAGTACTCTGTGTCTTTAATAAACCCTCATTAAGAAATGCCATTAAAGTTGGACCATTTACGAAATACTTAACTAATATGCACTGGAATTTGGAAGGCTGTCTAGAGAAGATGCGTATTTTAATCTAGAATTGCAAACATTACTACCTCTGAAGACCGATATCAGTGCAATGGAGAGTAGGCCTACAGGGAGTTTAAAATATAAAATCTCTAAAAACCTTCCCTAAGAAGAAGTTGTCGTTTTAATTGGTTTCTGAGAACAGCTAAATCTAAGATAATTAGTTTACGTTAATGGAGATGGTCATCCCATCAGGGATAATGGTGATCGCGATAACGCTAATGAGGCTGGGCATAACGGCCACGGGATTGGAATTAGCATGTGATTGAACAGGATTAATACTCATGGCATCCACGTCTTCCATTGATTACAGCAGCCAAGAAATCAGACACAAATTATCTGTGCCTCTAAACGCCGAAGCGGAAATGCTTCTCTTCAAGAATTCGAGAGAAAATTCAAAACAAATGTGTGGTTAACAGAAATTAATAATAATAATAATAATAATAATAATAATAATAATAATAATAATAATAATAATAATAATATTTTTCCCAGTTTATTTGGATCGGCAATTCATTTGGATTTGGTGCAGTTTCACGGCCGGATGTCCTTCCTGACGTCAACCCTATGCCGAGGGATGTTTTCAGTGCTGTGTGTTTCTGAGGTAGTTGGTAGCAGTTTGAATGTGAAGGGATGTATATTAAGATAAAAAATACACATTCCCCGAGCCAAAGAAATTAAAAATACTCAGTTAAAAATCCTCTGCATGGCAAGGAATCGAACCTGGAGCTCTCTGAACAGAGCACCACTTCGCTGAACAAATTAAAATAATAATAATAATAATGATAATAATAATAATAATAATAATAATAATAATAATAATAATAATAATAATCCTCATCATCATCATCTATGTTGACATCCATTACGTAACTATAATGAAGTACACCGACTTTGACAGTAAATTAATTACTTCGTTGAAATATATTTAACAGCTTTTTGAAAAACCATAATCAGCAAATGACTGTCAGAAAAGAAACACTTGATGATTTGCAGCATTGCGTTTGGAAAGACAGTTTTGTATGATGCAAGTAGAGTAATTTGATAATAATAATAATAATAATAATAATAATAATAATAATAATAATAATAATGATATTTGCTTTACGTCCCACTAACTACTTTTTAAGGTCTTCGGAGACGCCGAGGTGCCGGAATTTAGTCCCGCAGGAGTTCTTTTACGTGCCAGTAAATCTACCGTCACGGGGCTGTCGTATTTGAGCACCTTCAAATACCACCGGACTGAGCCAGGATCGAACCTGCCAAGTTGGGGTTAGAAGGCCAGCGCCTTAACCGTCTGAGCCACTCAGCCCGGCAGAGTAATTTGAAATGTGTGGTCACTGAAAATGTTGCAGTGTATCTCCCTCTTGGCTGGATGTGGGAGGTCAGTGGTAGAGTATCGGCCACCGTACAGCAAGGTCACGTGTTCAAACCCAGCAGTGGTAGTCAGAATTTTGAAAGGTGGAAAATATTGCATTTGACACAGTCCATGCCTTATGCTGCCGGCAATTATTATTATTATTATTATTATTATTATTATTATTATTATTATTATTATTATTATTGAAAATGTTGGTGCTCACCTTGCAATCTTGTATCTTGGAATTTTTCACACGAAAGAGGAGCAGGACGTTCAGACGGTATATTCTGCCAGTGTGTACAGAAAGTAATATGCTGGATGAATGTCTCACTACGAATCAGTTTGAACATATGAAGCAGAATCACCCGCAACTCACGCTTTCCTAACATTTTGTACACAGCATAATTATTCACTCGAATAACCATGACAACAGCTCAGTCTGTTACAGCTGTCTGTTGTGCAACGCAGCACTCTTCCACTCGTACCAATGGTGCTACGAGCCTGCTGAAATGCTAGAGTTGTTGACGACGTAAATTTGTCACACCTCAAAATAAGCCATTATTCACCAATGAACGAATACTTGCAGTACGCTCTCGGAAACGACAGCTAGAGTCTAACGTACATTTTTCCTTCTAGCGGTATAACGTCTCACAAATACCGTTAGATTTTCTCGGACATTGCGACTTGGTAGGTGGAAAACGCGGCCTTGTTTACGATACAGTTCCAGCATTTGCCTGGATTGAAATTGGGAAATGAAGGAAACCCATCTTCACGACTGCCAACGTAGGGTTAGAAAACAGCACCTCTCGAATGCAAGCTAATGGCTACACAAGTCGTACCACGTAGCATTTCTGTTAACTAGTTCTTTGTCTTCAGTAATTAATGCTAACAACTACAACAACAACGAGTTTGGAACAAATATCTAGTCATGAAAATGTAGCAGGCTATTTTTCTCCAAACGTAAACGGTTTTGCGGATTGTTTTCAATAATATGTTAAGATGGAAACCTCATTTTTAGAATCTTCTTAGTTAATACAACCTGTGTCTGAAAAGTTCGGTGAATAGTCTCATGAAATAAAGACAACGTAAGTTACACACAAAACTCCTTTACTGGCCTTCAAAGTAATCTCCGTTAGCTACAACACACTTTTGACATCGACTGTAAAGCTGCTGGAAGCTGGCAGCAAACGCTTCCTTTGGAATCTCCCGGAGAACCCTTCTCACGCGTTGTTGGATACCTACTACGCTGTCTAATCGGTGGCCATTCAGGGCTAATTTAAGACGGGGGTAGAAAAAATCTTCCGGCGCCAAATCCTGGAAATACGGAAGGTGTGGAAGAACAGTCACCTGGCGTTCAACGAGAAACTAGGTCACGCGGATCGCGGTGTGCAGACGGGCATTGTCGTGGAGGAGCTTCCACTGTCCACTCCGGTACAGTTCAGGCCGAACCCGTCTGATGCGTTGCAGTAGCCGTTTCAAAACTCCCTCGTAGAATTCCGCCTTGACAGGTGTACCGTGGGGTAAAAATTCATGATGAATGACACCATTGCTGCCGAAAAAGGCGATCAGCATTGTTTTAATCTTCGACTTTGGGCGCCGACTTTTCTGGGGAGGTGGAGAAAACGCTGAACACTGCACCATTGACAGTCTCTTGGTCTCCGGATCATACTGGTAGCACCACGACTCGTCTCCTGTAATGATGATTTTCAACACCTCCGGATTTTGGTCACAAACGTCAATGAAGTCACCCGACGTTTCCATCCGAGTTTGCTTCTGCTCGTCTATCAGGTTGTACGGAACAAACAGGCAACAAATCTTCCGCTTTTTCAAACGTTGGTGAACAATGGTCCTTACACTGTCCTTGCCTACACCCACTTCATCTGCAATCATTCGTAAGGACAGTCGCCGATCATTCGCAAGCATCTGTCGCACTCGTTCGACGATGTCTGGAGTAGTGTTGGCTACTGAATGCATGATTCGAAGCAGTGTATCGATTCATTCAAGTGTCCGAGTGAATCGATTCACAGGAATGGCGAGCTCACGGCACACGATTCAGCTTACTCCCAGCGGACAGTGCTGAGTGGCGCACTCACTGGACGTTGACGGGGAGCCGAGCTTCCGCTGCAGCGAGACAGTGAATCATGGCACATCGAAAGAATCGTGAACGAGCGCGGCTCATTGAGACACAAGATACACACGGCTCCTTATCGGCACACTGGACAGTGGACACTGGCGGAGAGCCGGGCTTCCTCTGAAGCAATACATACAGAGCCATAGTACATTGAAAGAATCGTACGCTAAATGGACTCCCGAGCTCAGCTCATTTGAAAATAATACCCACTTGCATTCACTGTCCTCTTCTTACAGGGAGGTTTAAATAATAGATGGATTTATTTTCAGTGTTATAAAGGTAGTCAAAACATAATTCTAAAGTAGCTAGTAAGTAGGTAGGCTATTAGGATATACTATTTATTAGTTTAATGAATATTAGTATTATAACTTAGTTGACATTTGACAATTAATTAAACTCGACTCTAGCCTGCCCTATGACTATGAGTCATGCTCATGACCACTCAAAAGTACCTGTTTTATATTGGGAAGAACGGCTCACTATTGTCTCAGTTCGTATGTCACATCGTTGCACAAGACTTCGATAATATGTGGACGGTAAGTGAGCCGACCGACGCAATAACTTAACCAACAGTATGTTGAATCAGAAAATCAGTGAGCTACTGTACATCTCGTGTAGCCTATACAAAATATGACCATTTAAAAAATCCTCTGCTGATAGAAAAATACAGTACATACTTTCAAAAATGACTTAGCGAGTTGGACGTGCGGTTAGTATCGCGTAGCTATGCGCTTGAATTCGGGAGATGGTGGGTTCGAATCCCACCGTCGGCAGCCGTTAAGATGGTTTTGCGTAGTTTCCCCATTTTTATACCAGGAAATCCTGGGACTGTACCTTAATTAAGGCCATGGCTGCTAAATTCCTAATCCAGGACCTTTCCCATCCTGCGTCGCCGGAAACCTTCGATGTATTAGAGTGACTAGCATTTTTTTTTCTAAGAAGGGAGTTCATAGTATGAAGACCAGATGGCAGCAGCGAACTATGAATGCTGTTTCTGCTGTCTTACCATTACATATTGCACAGATGCAGTAGGAGCGGTAACTCTAATATGCCGTGTATCGGATCACTGTATCGATTTAGTAACGTGAACGGAATCAAATGAATCGATTCAGTTAAATGAATCGAATGTCCCATCACTAGTCTGGAGACGTGCTTGTGGTTGGTCAACCCGAACGCGCCTCGTCCTTAACACCTTCCTTTCCATCTCGAATGCATTTAAACCAGTCAAAAACGCACTTTTTACTCACTGTTTGAGCGTGGTAAACTTGCACTAACATTGCGTGTGTTTCCGTTGCCATTTTGCCTAGGTGGAAGCAAAACTTCATGTTAACGCGTTGCTCCGTTTTGCACTCCATTGTGCAATGACACGAGTCCTCACACTGACTCCGTGCGATGTGTTGCAGCGTTCAACTCCGTTTAACTGAGTTGAGTTGACCGATGTCTCGCAATGCGTATGTGCGAGTGCAGCGTCCGAACTAGCACGGTGTACAAACTGGGCGACCATTCACCGAACATTTCAGACACAGGTTGTACAACATTCAAGTATATCTGTCTGTCGAACACAAGATTAAATTTATGAAAACACTAGTACACACCTAAAAATGTTTTATTAATAATGAAATTACATTTTTGATATTTTCGTTGTCCATATCCTTGGCCGAAATGTCAGCGTTGAAGCCTTCAGTTCAGAAAGTGCCGGGTTCGATTCCCGGCCAGGTCGGGTATTGTAATCGCATCTGGTTAATTCCGCTGACTCGGGGACTGAGTTGAAATTGTGAAATCAAGGAAAACCAAACACAAAGCTCTTCATGTTCACACAACGCAACGCACCACATTATCAAACATCACCGAAAAAAGCAACAGTGAATACATCCGTAAACCTAGAGTTGAAGTCAAGAAAGACGTCAGACCGTAAAAGAGGCTAAGTTCACTTGTGTGACAAAGTTCACACCCGCTAACTTGGTAGTTCGGAAAATGGTAGAAGAATGGGATTTACTTTATAAGTAGTTCGATACAATCTGATGATAGTCTTATAGAAAGAAACGTGTTGTACTTCCCAATATCGACTCAGTTACACATAACTTGAAAGCTCTGCAGTCTGTGAAACAAACCAAACCAAAATTCCATGGCGCAACAGCCCCGAAGGACCATGGCCTACCAAGCGACCGCTGCTCAGCCCGAAGGCCTGCAGATTACGAGGTGTCGTGTGGTCAGCACGATTGATCCTCTCGGCCGTTTTTCTTGGCTTTCTAGATCGGGGCCGCCATCTCACCGTCAGATAGCTTCTCAATTATAATCACGTAGGCTGAGTTGACCTCGAACCTGCCCTCAGATGCAGGTGAAAATCCTTGATCTGGCCGGGAATCGAACCCGTGGCCTCCGGGTAAGAGGCAGGCAAACTACCCCTACACCGCAGTGCCGGCAGTCTGTCGAACACACAGGTTAAATATAAATATTATACTACAGCATACTTATATAGAAATTGTTTATACAAGGGATAAAAATGCACACTGTTGAATAGAGAAATGCATGTATCGTTCTTAGAGGGGCATCCAGATTCTACCAAGTCACACTGAAATATTTTGAAATAATATTTATGTTAATCTCTGTTTAATATTTAGGAACTTCTATAATCGTTAAAGAAAAGAATGAGCTCATGGTATTGTATAAGTTCCTCGCAGGTACACTCACAGAAACAATTGAACATATGGAGTGTTGTAGATATCCCCGGTGTATGTATCTGCATGTGAGATGATTTATATTTTAATAATAATTAAAATTGCCTGATAAAATATTAAACGCGGAGAACATAACTTACAATACCATGCGCTCATTCCTTGTTTTGAATGACGATGAGGAAAGTCACTTTCGTAAATGTGTCTTACACTCTATTTGTTTTAGTCACCTAACTAACCGAACAATGTTTTGATCCATGCAAAGCGGTGCTCTGTACAAGCTCCTGTACCCCCTGTAATCAATGGAAACAACACGGTTTTCATAATAGTATCATAAGTAGGATCCCTGTCGATTCTGTTATGCCCACCTCCCTTGGAATTCTCTATAGGACTGATACCTAATCCCAAGCCTATGGGAACCTGCTATAATTTAAGTGCCAATAAAGCAGCCACATCGAAACACTGGATCCCATTAGATCTCTAAAGTTCAGCAACATTGAGCGTGATAACCACTTGAATGGATAAGTCACGTGCTCATTCGTAGAGGATCACGTGCTCTTGGGTAGAGGATGAACGGTCTTCCTCTCACAAGTAAACATCAGGTCATGATGCCTAAACAGTGGCCGCTGGCTTACAGGAGGGGAAGCCAACATCCAGGTTTTGATAAGACAGAAGCTCCTTTATTCTCAAACCAAAATAAATTACTGCAATAATAAATAAATAATATGAGTTCTGTTTCGTCCCACTAACTGCTATTTCAGTTTACGGAGACGCCCAGATACAGGGAAATATGTCCCTTCGGATTCTTTTAAGAGCTAGTAAATCTACCGACACCAGGTTGACGTATTTCAGGAACTTCAATTACCATCGAATTGAGACAAGATTGAATCCCTCAACTTCAGCTGAGAAGTCCAGCTCTCTACCATCTGAGCTACTCATCCCGGCAAAAACAAAACTTCACACAGTCAAATACCACTATCACTATAGCATAGGTTCTAAAACACGTTTCGAGCAGGCGGATACATAATATTGACGACCTAGGTGAAAATAAATGATAAATCGAGCGAGTTGAATAAGCATTTCGGGTCACGGAGCTATGAGCTTACATTCGGATGATCGTGGTTTTGAACTACAACATCTAGCCCTGAATATAGCTTTCCGTGGTTTCCCATTTTCACACCAGGCAAATGCTGGGGCATTACCTTAATGAAGTTCATGGGAACTTCCATCCCAATCCAGCCGTTTCCTCTCCTTCAGTCGCCGAAAACGCGACGTTAAGCCACTAGAAAAAGATAAAAATATGACAGCATTCACATTACTTAATAAAACATTAATTCGTAGACCAATGACCTGTTATCCAAATACACAAACATTGAATCGTTTCGTGTTTTATCATACATCTTACTGGAACAGCTGCAAGTTGCCCAAGGATAAACAGTACCTGAACCGCAATAATAGGTACGGATAGATACACGAGATCGTATGAAGCTAAGAGTAGGCAAAAGAGTGAGGCACGTCAAACATTTATCTGAGGTCCGCAAGCGTGGTTCTGGAGGATCATGATCGACTTCTTGAGAGCAATGTTATAGATGAAATCTCTATCCATCCCTAAGATATTGCAAAAGTTGATTTTAAAAGTTAGGAATGGTTCTTTGAGCACCTAACATCAAGCCGATTACAGAGATGGATGAGAGCTTACACTTTTGTTCATAGAAGTCCACCGTTTCTTCATACATTCCTCTTTTGATGATGATGATGATGATGTTTGTTGTTTAAAGGGGCCTAACATCTAAGGTCATCGGCCCCCATTTCTCTTTTTTTCCGCATCTACCACATTTGGCTGGTTTTCGTCGGTCTCAGGTCTACAGTAATTGTTCGATCAATGCTGAAACCTTCAGAACAGTTCGGCTGAGGCAGCTACCGTAGCGCAGGGTAAAAACACCGTGCGTTTGGTCTGAGTTTGTGTGAGAGACCCTGTACATCCCTCCATAGGAAGGTAATTCGGCCGTAAAACTGGGCCGGATCAATATCACGTGCTGAACCCAATAAATGTGGAATGTGACCAGGAGGAAGATGAGCAAGATTTTTCTCATTGGGGAATAAACTGGCAATAAGCTCCCGAATGCAAGCTCACGGCTATGCGATCCTGACTGCACGGCCAAATCGCTCGGTGTGATGAAGATTAATGCCAGGATTCTGTGGTATATAACAGAGTGAAATTACATGAACCTAACGATTGTTTTCCTTTGCAAAGACACACAACAACAACAACACAAAATAGCAAAAGAAGCATCCTTCTTCTAAACACAGGAAATAGGTTAATATGGGGTGCGACCACCCCTAATGGCCACACATGGCTAACAACGACGTGCATACTCTCTATGAGATGGCTCAAGAGCGCTGCTGGCAGTTGATCTCATTCCTCATGAAGAGAAGTGAGGACCCCTTGAAGTATTCTTGGAGGAGGCTGGCGGTCTGCAATTCGTCTCCCTAATGCATCCCACGCACGCTCCATAGGGATCATGTCTGGCGATCTTGGTAGCCAGTCCATACCGTGGATATATTCACCTTGAAGAAGAGCATTAACCACGTTGGCCCTAAGCGGACGTGCAATTTCGTACATGAATATGAAGTCTGGGCCAACTGCACCTCTGTAAAGGTTTTCATGTTCTTCGAGTATCTCATCTCTGTACCTCTGGCCATTAACCGTAACCCCAGCGAATATGTGGAGCTCCATACGTGCATTGAGCATGATGCCTGCCCTCACCATTATGTCACCACCACCAAACTGATCCCTTTCCACGATATTCCTCCGATTGAATCGTGCTCCACGTTTTCCCCAGATGAATATACGGTGAGAATCATTGTCCAAACTGAAACTCGACTCATCTGTGAAGAATACATTACTCCAATTCATTCGCGGTCCAATTGCGATGCTACTGAGTCCACTGAAATCGGGCCCCTCTGTAATTTGGAGTAAGCGGGAAAACACACTATTGGACGTCTGGCAAAAGAACTAGTTCTTCTGAGTCTCCGGTACACAGTCTGCCGAGAAACGCGAACTACTGAGGCAGCTGAAAATTCTGCGGAGTGTTTCCTTGCAGGTATCATCTGGTTTCGCCATGCAGTTAATGACAGATATTGGTCCTGTTGTGGAGTTGTAACTACAGGACTGCCCTGTACTGGCCTACGATTAACATCTCCTGTGTCTTGGATCTGTCGCCGAAGCCTGGAAATGTCACTTCGTGGCACAATCAGGGCTTCTGAAACTTTGCCTGCTTCCAGGTGTCCGATGATTCGTCTCTTTAAAACCGGCTCCAACTGACGTCTTCATGCCATACTCTCAAAACACAGCAGAAACTGTACCTTCCGACCACACTGAGAGGCAGATACAAAATGAGACACTCTTGCTCGAATCCACCGTGGTTTGTGGACCATCCGATCAGTAGTCTATGTGACGTTGACAGCACGACAGACTACGCAAGGAAGGCGAGATACCCTCCGTGCTACATATTTACGGCGATTGTGCAAAGTTCCCAATTAATCTAGTTTCAATATGATGCTTAACCTTTGGACACTAGTGTATTTAAATTATACCGCACAAGCTGGTCGTGCGGTTAGTGGAGCGCAGCTATGAGCTTACATCCGGGAGATAGTGGGTTCGAACACCACTGTCGGCACCCCTGAAGATGATTTTCCGTAGTTTCCCATTGCCACACCAGGCAAATGCTGGGACTGTACCTTAATTAAGGCCACGGCTGCTTCCTTCCCACTCCTCGGCCTTTCCTATCCCATCGTCGCCAAAAGACCTATGTGTGTCGGTGGGACGTACAGCAAATCGTAAAAAAATCCCTTATATTGTTATAGATTTAAACAGATGTGCCGGAATTTTGCACTAGGAATGGATTCCTTAAGGTTACAGTAAATCGACTGATACAAGACATTGGTATTACACTCATCGATTCAGTCGGTATTCGATCCCATAACTTCGAATACATAAAGTAATGTAAAGAGTAATGTATATATATATATAAAATAACTTGTCCTGACTGACTGACTGACTGACTGACTGACTGACTGACTGACTGACTGACTGACTGACTGACTGACTGACTGACTGACTGACTGACTGACTGACTGACTGACAGACAGATTCATCATCGCCGAGCCATAACTACTGGACGTAAAGATATGAAATTTTGGGGATACATTCATATTACAATGTAAGTACTCAGTAAGGGAGGATTTTTGCATATTCCGTCACTAAGGGGGTGAAAAGAGGGGTGGATTTTTAAAATGAGTTATCTGTATCTCAAAAACTGAACAGTTTAAGACATGAAAATTAGTATTTGGAATCGCCTTTAAAAAATCTACACGTATTATTTTGTTTTCTGAAAATCCACTCAAGGGTGTAGGATGGGTGAAGAGAAGTGAACTTAGTTGAATTCTTTTTATGGGGACACTTATACATCAAATACTGAAGATGTTACAGTTGGTATGTGGAATCTCCTTTAAAGATAAGAAAACAAGTATTTTTTTTTGTTTTCGGAAAAATCTCCTTAAGGGGGTGAGAAAAGGTGAGGAATGGGTTGAATACCTTTATGAGGATACTTATATCTCAAAAAGGACTGAAAGAGGGGTTGAATTATTTTTATTAGGATACATGTATCTCAAAATATGAAGATATTAGACGTGAAAATTGGTATTTGGAATCAACTTTTAAAATAAATGAAGACGTGGTATTTTATTTTGTTTTCGTAAAATCCACTTAAAGGGGGTGTGAAAAGTACTGAAAAGGGTTGAATTCTTTTTATGAGGATACTTATATCTCAAAAACTGAAGATGTTGCAGACATGAAAATTTGTATTTGGAATCTTCTTTAAAAATAAAGAAGCACGCATTCCTTCGTTTTCGGAAAATCCAATTAAAGGTGGGTAAATGAACTGAAAAGTGAGTTTAATTCTTTGTATGAGGATACTTATATCAAAAAAACGAAGGATGTTACGGCCGTGAAAATTGGTATTTGGAATCTCTTTAAAAATAAAGATACGCGCATTTTTGGTTGGGGGAAATCAACTTAAGGGGGTGTAAAAGGAGTTGAATTCTTTCTTTGAGGATACAAATAAGAAGTGGACTTAAAACAATACACCCCTTAGGGATTTTGGCTAGTGGATGAGGAATGATGACAAAAATATACGTTTATATGGAACCGTTTGAATTACGAAGTTAAAATGTCAAATGATATCCTAAGTGTTAAATAACAGAAGGTTTGAAACAAATTTAATCCCTAAGAGAGTTAAATGGGGGTTAAGATCCGAAAACAAATATATTAATTGCTTCCGCCGGAATAGTTTAACGTACGAAGAAGAAACTCCAAATAGTGGTATATATTTTAAATCCTAGGTGTGCAATAGGAAATATTTTTAAACGTTCTACCGCTGAAGTGTCAAATAAGGTGAGCTCCGTAAACTAAATGATTCATCCCTCCAAAACCGTTTGGCGTACGAAGTTGTAATTTTGCGAGAACGGTCTTCTTTTATGTCCTAGGTGTAAAATACCGTATACTTCAAAACATTTCTCCCCTGAGAGATTTAGATGATAGTTGAATCTCAAAAACACAATACCCATTTTTTCCGAAACCGTTTTAGGCACGAACATAACTTTTTTATGAATGGCCGACTTCTATATCCTAAATGTTAATATATATTTCAATACATTCACCCCTTAAAAGAGTATTCATTCCTCCATTACTGTTCGACTTACAAAATCAAAAATTCCACAGGTTGGTCGCCTTTACGTCCTAGATGTTAAATCAGATATGGTTTAAAACATTCAAATTCTTCCGCATGGGGTTCAAGTGAGTGGTAGTGTAACGGTTCAAATCCCTTTACAAGGTGATATCTGTATTTTTATTATTATTATTATTATTATTATTATTATTATTATTATTATTATTATTATTATTATTATTATTATTATATCAGTATTATTATTATTTTACCTGTGATATTATTACTATTATTGTAATTGTCATTCTTATTCAATTCAATTCTGCAATGCTTGTCGCTTGCATGATTGTAGTTAACTGTATGCATATATATGTGTATGTAGATTAACACTAAAGACATGTACAGTGAGAATTGTTATATATCAGATGTTGGATGTGACATTGTTACATTGTGCAATACTGCTGGCATTACTGTCAAGTCATTGCTACGTCATGGCTACGTCATCGTGATCATTTGGCGGTGCGCTCACTGCTGGGAGAGACCTACTGTGAGCCCCGGGGGATTTCACCATTACATGTAATATTTGTCGCGAGGTGCGAGTATATTATAACTATTTCTGGAGATTACGTAAGTGCGTCAACCAACGTCTAAAAAAGGTGGCTGTATCTTGTAGCGTCAGTCATTATTCAATTGGAAGGCGAGGCGACAGTTGGTCGGAGTGTGAACGAGATGCAGAGGCCTCAGTCGGTCATTAAGTCAACCGGAGTCTACGGGAAGGAGAGGACTCAGTGATTCATTACTCATTGGTCATTGAGAGAATGAGGTTACAGTTGGTCGGTCACCTAGTTGAAGATACGGACGCAAAGGCTTACCATGGAGTCATAGAAGGATACCACTTACAATGAAGTAATACCATCCAGACTTACAAAGAAGTCATATGATATGGAGAAGAAGCAGTCACAGGGATACATCACCAAATTAGGCGTGACACATCTACAGTTAACACCAGATTTAAGGAATACGTCGTAATTACACTCAAAGTGTTGAAGGTACAGTTAAGTGAAACAGTGAGGGATATATTTTGTATAAATTGTTAAATGTCCGGTCAAGAAGAATTCAAATTCATGCCTAGATTCTTTCAGTTGCAATGTCATAATTTCATATTTTCATCTGTTTTAATCGCAGCAGTTCTCACAATTTTATATATTGTTTAAAGAATATATTTTGTTCTATCAAATCAATTTAGCTTTTCATTTCTACAGTAAAATTACTTAACCTCAAATTTAATGGGGAAACCGAACGCTAATCTCCTTTTCCGAGAACGTATATGGTATGTTGTCAAAAGTAAGCTTATTACCCCACACCCTAGAAATAGTCAAGATTCTCATTCTATTATAGCTGCACTGAGTGGTAGCTGGCGCCCATCAAATAACGTATGTGTAAGTAAGCAGGTAAGAAGTAAGTGTGAGTACAAGGTCCGACGATTGTGTATTTTATTTAATGAATATTAATTTTCATATTTTCCATTTTAAATGCAGATATTTCATATTTTTCAATTTAATTCAGATTTATATGTTTCAAAAGATAGTCGGAGAGTTAGGAACATCACAGTAGATTATAAAATAAGTAATCATTCCCGCAAAACCGTTTGACGTACGAACTGAGGACGTATTTTACATGCTCGGCTGACAGTGGACTCTAAAAATTGTAAAATTTTGAATAATAACTTTCATTTTAAAGCCGGGCAAATGCTGGGGCTGTACCTTAATTAAGGCCACGGCCGCTTCCTTCCAACTCCTAGACCTTTCCTATCCCATCGTCGCCATAAGACCTATCTGTGTCGGTGCGACGTAAAGCCCCTAGCAAAAAAAAAAAAAAAAGCCGTATCGAAGCACGGTTATCATGCTAGTTATCAATGTACTGCTTTCAATGCTGTCGGAATATCAATTGGCTACCTAGCCTTATTAAATATTTTCAGAGAACTTAGAAATTTACCGAACTTATCCCTTGATACATTATTCCAATCCCTTACTCCTTGTCCTATAAGTGAATAGTTGCCCCATTTTACCCTCTTGAATTCCAAATGTATCTTCATTTTAACATATTTCCCATTTTTCATAATTCTACTCAAACTTACCTACTTCACCTCCATGAAAACATCAGTGCAAGAAAATAACTATATAAACTTCGAAAAACATATTGTTCTGCCCGTCTTTTCCCTACAGACAATGAAGTGCAAACACACAGTGCTGGTGATACCGACAAAAACAGCGTACATTGCACTGCAAGGTTGCTTGCGGGGCAGTTCAGTGACAATTCGCCTACTAATGTCATTTCAAGCCATCTCTCGACTGAGAGTTAGGATCATACCACTTAGTCCAGTAGCTCGTCTCCTTACTCCCAAGTCTTCCCAGCCCGAAGTTTGCAACATTTGAGTAACGCTACATTTTTGTCGGGAATCATCAAGGACAAATCGTCCTGCTTTCCTTTGGATCTTTTATAGTTCTCATATTAAGTTATCCTGGTGTGGATTCCATACACTGGATCCATACTCTAACTGTGGTCCTACCAGAGACTTATACGCCCTCTCCTTTACATCCTTACTACAACCCATAAATACCCTGACAACCGTGTGAGTAGATGTGTAAACTTTCTTTACAATATCGTTAATGTAATTACCCCTATGAATATCATTCCTCAAATTTGAATACAGGAGGTGTGTTAGGTCACATTTTCCTACATCTTCAAGAAAATACAAATGAATCTCCGTATAGGTAATTATGGCCTTTGAAAGTGTGGAATGTAAAGGATTCCATTTTTCGTAAGTTCGGCAGTATGTGAGGTTTAACCTTACTTCCCCAGAGATGAGCCTAGTACTCGGTTATGGAGAAGGCTGGATAAACCCTTGTACCATCATATATATTATTTCTCAAAGGTGCTTTCTTCTCGGTACGCCACATCTTCCTTAATACTTCATCAAAATTAATGATTGAGACATCATTTTGAAGATTACGTTCCCAGCTAATGATGAAAAATAAAAAAATAGATTAAAATTATTTTCGTTAAAAAACTTTATTTTTAAAAGCATTGCATAAAGAATGTAGAAGGCGCCGTCTACTGACCATCTGTTTAACTAACAAGCACGACAACTGTAGGTTGGAGTTGTTTACATTGTTAGAAGTATGTAGACTACTACTAAATGTTTTCATTCCTTCCCTGAAGGGGGAGGCGGGCCTTTTAGACGATGACGCCGTATCTCAGGCCGGGAGATTTGTTACGGTGAAGGAGATGTGCGGAGAAGGTGAGGGGGTTGGCGGCCGTGGCCTATGCTACGAACAGTCCCGGCATTCGCCTTAGTGCAGGAGAATGGAAAACCCCGGAAAACCATTCTCAGGACAGCCGACGGGTGGGACCAGGCGTGAAGTCTGGCACTGTGCCCCAGGCCCGTCTCCCGAATGCAGAGGCGTAGAGCCACGGTAGAGCTGTGGCCAACTTTCTTCTGTTCGGTTGGCCGGTCAGAGTACAGAGCTTATTGGACAACAACACACACTGCATCTACCGACGAAGTATGTAGAATGGGCTATCCATTTACAACCTGTTTTTAAATCAAGTAAGTGCCGTATACTTTTATTGATCCTAGACTCAATAACACTGATCTGTCAACACATTCCACGATGCCAAAGGGCACAACAGGCAGACGGAGAGGGATACTTCCAACCGAAAGGCGTTCCACACCACTGGAACGTGTCACAGATCACAGAAGAAGAAATTCCAGAAGTGTAAAAACCGCATTTACATAAAGAATGTAGAAGGTGCCATCTGTAGACAATCTGTTTACCTAGCATGCACGACAGCTGTCGGTTGGTGTTCTTTACATTGTTTAAAGAATAGAAGGCACCATCTATGTACAATCTGTTTGACTATAGTCCACTTCATATTGGAAGGGTACTGTGACACAATTATCAGACATCATTTTTAAGATTACGTTCGCATGGCAGCTGTTGATTGGCGTTGTTTACATTCTTTACGCAAGTGTAATCTATCACGCAAATAAACCGAATTAAAACGTAAAAACTGAATTAAATCCAGTAAGTAACGTATACTTTTATTGCTCCTAACCTCAATAACATTCATCTGCCACGATGCCAAGAGGCGCAACAATCAGACTGAGAGGGCGACCTCCAACCAGAGGGCGTCCCACACCACTGGAACGTGTCACAGATCGCAGAAGAAGAAATTCTAGAAGTGACGAATGAAGACAACTTCGACTTCAGAAAGATAGAGAAGCTCAGCGCGCAATCGCAGACAAGACAGAGTCAATGCTCAGCGACAAGAGTTAGTGCAAGATAAAAACTTTATGTCATCAACTTACCTACTTCACCTCCATGAAAACATCAGTGCAAGAAAAGAACTATATAAACTTCGAAAAACATATTGTTCTGCCCGTCTTTTCCCTAAAGACAATGAAGTGCAAACACACAGTGCTGGTGACACCGACAAAAACAGCGTACATTGCACTGCAAGGTTGTTTGCAGGGCAGTTCAGTGACAATTCAGCGACCATGTGTTGCCATGAGGGAAATGTTAATTTAGAGCCCGTTGAAGTACGTGAAGAGGTTCAAAACCTCATCGAGCAGAATGATGGGCAAAATAATTCTGTTTGGTGGAGATTTCGCCAGGTGTTACCCGTTGTTAGACATGCCAGTAGAACAGCCATCGATGAAAATAGAGTTAAACGATCGTCCTTATGGTCTCACGTTAGAATTCATGAGTTGACTCAAAATATGAGGGCAAATGATGATCCCGTTTTCACTGAATTATTACTTAAATTGGATATCGGTGATTTAGAAATTCAAACTGTACTGTGGAGTGATCAAAATTCCGAAACATTCTTCTCACTATTACGATATTATTATGACCACGATATTCAATGCCACAGAAATCAATGGAGAAAATGTTTCACAATTCTATTCAACGGCGATTTTATGTCCATAAACGATGATTGTAAAACAATTATGGAATTCCTGAACTCCTTAAAATCCGTCCGGTTTACCACCTCATAAATTGTTTTTAAAGAAAATCTAAACGCAAATCAAGGATTAATTAATGGTGCAAGTTTAGTGGTAACTCGCTTAAGTGAGTACATTATCATTGCCAAATCCATTCACTCCGATAAAACTATGCTCATACCCCGCATTAACTCTACACATTCTGATCAAACCGTGCCTTTCCAAATGATCAGAAAACAGTTCCCCGTAAAAGTAGCATTCGCTATGATCATTAATAAATCACAAGGTCAGACTCTTCAAAGGGTAGGATTGTATTTACCAGAACCTGTTTTTTTCTCATGGAGATTTATACGTGGCTTTTTAACGAGTTTGTAGATTCAGTGATATTTATGTTTGTGTTAAAGACACATACGGCCAGAAAGTAAACGATGGTTGCATTGTAACTGTTAACATTTTTTTCAAAGAAGTTTTGTCAAGTAAAGAAGTTTTAAAGCAAAATTCACATTTGACAAAGACAATATTCATTTTTATTATATCTACTTTTTTATATGTTTTACAATTGAACATATTGTATATACCAGGTGGCTCTCGAACGACGTACTTTCTACTTATACATGCCCCGCATGCAAAAATAATGAATGGGATATCTACCAACTGATTTTCACAGGGGAACTACAGCCGGTGGGCAGGTTACGTCAGAATATGAAGAGATAAGAAATGGAGTGTCACTCGCAGCATGTTACTCAGCGCTGCCGGTCGAATGCACCCCTTGCATTAGTAAACATCGTTTTCGACCGCACAGTTCTAGGCTGGTGTATGGTACAGCCGCACTATATTTGCTGTCTGCATATCAGCAATGGCTAGTGTGATCAGCAGCGACGAATACATAGACATTATTTTAATCTGGACAGTCTGGTCGGAATGCAACAGAAGCTCCAAACAGACGTATGCCTTCTACACACGTACTTCACCGAGCTGTATTAGTTTTTGTTTCATACAAGCAACTCTCCCATCGAGTGGAATATCTACACGTGTATAAATTCATAAGTTATTAGATTTCCTTTTCTGCATCTTTGGCGTGTCTACAAACAGTAGCGGCGATTAGGGTGTGGGGCAAGGAGGGAAAGTCGCCCCCCCCCCCACCACCACATTGTGGAGTAAACATTAAATTTTCATTCCACTTTAGCCAGCTGGAACTAGGAATTATTTTAAAAAGCTATTTGTACAAACCTTGTTATCTTATCTGCTAATTCCTTCGCTTATTTTATTTAATTATTAACATAATTTTGACGGAAACACGCACAAAATGCTGTTCGTCGCGGCTAACCAATTTGTATTGCACTACGGCAAGTACTGGAGACTTTTCATGTGCTGTGAGGAAGGGTAGTATGGGTACATATTTTTTGCCGAGGTCGTGGCCACTGAGTTATAATTCACCCACTTGCCGCGCGCATTCATCAGTCTGGCAGTCTCTTTGGCGTCTGTTAGTTTCTTAGTGAGTATTCAAATACTTATTTTTAATTACATAATCATGCCGTACTTCTATTTAACTATACCGGACGAGGTGGCGGTGGGGTTACGGGCGCGCAGCTCTGTGTTTGTACTCGGGAGATAGTAGTTTCGAATCCCACTGTCAGCAGCCCTGACGATGGTTTTCCGTGGTTTCCCATTTTCACACCAGGCAAGTGCTGGGGCTGTACCTTATTTAAAGCCACGGTCGTTCCTTTCCACGAGTAGCCCTTTCCTGTCTCATCGTCGCCATAAATCCTATATATGTCGGTGCGACGTAAAGCCAATTGTAAAAAAAAAATCAGTTGTAATCGTATTTCAACAGGAGCTAATACCAACGTTCCTAAATTATTTCTTTGTGTTATGTTATTTACTAAGTAAACGCCCCGTAGTATGTTTGTGAGACCTGGTGAAAAATTTATTATACAGCACCGAATCAAAATCTCAAAACAAAACTATTATTACGAATAAGCCTAATCCACGGGGCAGATTAATTGCATTTACATATAAAATAACGTAATAAAAACGAAATAATTTAGTCCAGTGAAAGTCAAGTTGGTATTCTCTCGAGTTGAAATTACAATTACAATTAAATATATCATTTTTTACAATTAACTTTACGTCGCACCGACACAGATAGAACTTATGGGAAGGAAGCGGCCGTGGCCTTAATTAAGGTACAGCCTCAGCATTTGCCTGGTATGAAAATGGGATACCACGGAAAACCATCTTCAGTGCTGTCGACAATGGGATTCGAAACCACTATCTCCCGAGTGCAAGCTCACAGCTGCGCGCCCGTAACCCCACGGCCAGATCGCCCGGTACAATTACATAGATGTACGGCATGATTATGCGATTAATAATAATTTAGTATTTGAAACACACTAAGAAACTGACAGACAATAAAGAGACTGCCAGACTGACGAATGCGCGTGGCAAGTGGGTGAATTATAACTCAGTGGCCACGACCTCGGCAAAAAAATATGTACCCCTACTACCCTTCCTCACAGCACATGCAAAGTCTCCACTACTTGCCGTAGCGCTACATAATAAAGGAAAGATTTAGCATATACGACAACAAGGCTTGTACAAATAGCTTTTTTTAAATAATTCCTAGTTCCAGCTGGTTAAAGTTGAATAAAATATCATATTTACTCTACAAAGTGGGGATGGGAGCGACTGTCCCTCCTCACCCCACCCCCTAACCGCCGCTAATGTTTGTAGACACGCCAAAGATGCAGTAAATGAAATCTAATAACTTATTTATTTAGGCACGTGTAGACATTCAACTCGATAAAAGAGTTGATTGTATGGAACAAAAACGAATACTGTTCGGCGAAATACGTGTGTAGAAGGCGTACATCTGTTTGGAGCTTCTGATGCATTCCGACCAGGTTGTCCAGCTTAAAATAATGTCTATGCATTCACCGCTGCTGATCACACTAGCCATTGCCGATATGCAGACAGCAAATATAGTGCGGCTGTACCATACACCAGCCTAGAACTATGCGGTTAAAAACGATGTTTACTAATGTAAGGGGTGCATTCGACTAGCAGCGCTCAGTAACATGCTGCGAGCGACACTCCGTTTCTTATCTCTTCATAGTCTGGTTTAACCCGCCCGCTGGCAGTAGTTCCCCTGTGAAAATCAGTTGGTAGACATCCCGTTCATCATTTGTGGAAGCGGGGCATTTATAACTAGAAAGTACGGCGTTCGAGAGCCACCTGGTATAAGTATACATACTTTTTACAGTGAGACTGATATTTTTCAATACTCTTCAAAAAAATCCGTTCATTAAATAATACTAGCATTTAATTATTTCCACCTAATAACATTCGGGACTGAACACGATACTGTGTGAAATATTCGCACGGGTCAGTTAGTATGTCTTACTTGTACAGCCGGGTTGAGTAGCTCAGACGGTTGAGGCGTAGGCCTTCTGAACCCAACTTGGCAGGTTCGATCTTGGCTCAGTCCGGTGGTATTTGGAGGTACTGAAATACATCAGCCTCCTGTCGGTAGATTTACTGCCACGTACAAAAGTTCTGCGGGACTAAATTCCGGCACTTCGGCGACTCAGGAAAACGTCAAAGGTAGTTAGTGGGACGTAAAAGAATAGCGCTATGATTATATTCTGCCTGTATACATTGTAAAACCTCCCCTGCGAACCATGTGACCTTGCCGCGGTGGGGAGGCTTGCTTGTCCCAATGAAGCAGATAGCCGAGCCGCAGGTGCAATCATATCGGATGGGTATCTGTTGAGAGACCAGACTAACGAATGCTTCATCGAAAGGCGGGTAGCAGCCTTTCGGAAGCTGCAAGGGCGGCAGTCTAGATGATTGAATGATATGGCCTTGTAGTAATACTCAACATGGTTTAGTTGTGTTGATAATGCTACACGGCTGAAAGCAACGGGAAATTACAGCCGTAACTAACTCCCGAGGATATGCAGCTCTCTCTGTATGAATTATGGAATGATGATGACTTCCTCCCGGGTAAAATATTCCGGAGGTAAAATGGTCCCCAATTTGGATTTCAGCGTGGGGACTACACGAGAGGGGGCAATCAGCAGAAAGATGGATACTGACATTCTGCGAGTCGGAGCGTGGAATGTTAGAAGTTTGAATAGTTGGTGTAGGTTAGGGAATATGAAAAGGGAGATGGATAGACTAAAGTTAGATGTAGTTTGTATAAGTGAAGTACTTTGGCAGAAAGAGCAGGAGTTTTGGTCGGGTGACTACAGAATTATCAACACAAAATCAAACAGTGGAAATGCAGGAGTTGGTTTAATAATGAATAACAAAATAGAGTAGCAAGTAAGCTACTACGACCAGCATAGCGAAATGATTATTGTCAAGATAGGCACGAAAGCAATGCCCAACACAATAGTGCTGGTCTATATGCCAGAAAGCGAAAGAATATATGAAGAGATAGAAGATTTAATACAATATGAAATACAATAGGTCAAGGAAGAGAAGGTAATACAGTAGGAGAATTCGGATTGGGACAAAGGAATGAAGAGGAAGTCGGCTGGTTGAATTCTGCATCGATCATAATTTAGTCCTCGATATTACTTGGTTCAAACACCACAAACGACGACTGTATACGCAAACAAGACCTGGAGACACTGGAAGGTATCAAATAGACTTCATTATGATTAGGTAGAGATCCAGAAACCAGGTGCTGGATTGCAAAACTTTCCCAGGAGCAGACGTGGACTCTGACGACAACTTGTTGGTCATGAAATGTCATCTGAAGTTGAAGAAATTTGGGAAAGTAAGGAATGCAATAAGATAGGATCTAAACGCATTAAAAGAAGAGTGTGAAGGACTGTTTCAAGGAAGATGTTGCAAAAGGACGAAAAGGCTGAAGAAAACACAATAGAGGAAGAATGGGCAGTCATGAAGAATGATATCAACAAGGCTGTTGAAGAAATGTTAGGAAGAAAGGAAAGGTCAACTAAGAATCATTGGAAACCAGGAGATATTAGACCTGACTGATGAACGACAAAAGTACAAGAACGCAAAAAATTCTGAGGGCAGAAAGGAATACAAGCGATTAAAGAATGAAGTGGATAGGAAGTGCTGGACAACTAAGGAAGAATGGCTGAAGGAGAAGTGCAGGGATGTAGAAGGTTGTATGGTGCTAGGAAAGGTAGATGCTGTATACCGGAAAATTAGGGAACTTTTGGAGAAAGGAAATCTAGGTGTATTAATATTAAGAGCTCAGGTGAAAAACCACTTCTAGGGAAAGAATACAAAGCAGAAAGATGGCAGGAACATATCCAACAGTTGTATCAAGGTAGAGACGTAGATGATATGGTTCTGGAACAAGAAGAGGCTGTTGATGCTGATGAAATGGGAGACCCAATTTTGAGGTCAGAATTTGATATAGCTTTGAGAGGCCTAAACAGGAACAAGGCACCTGGATTTGATGACATTCCCTCTGAATTACTCACTGCCTTAGGAGAAACCAGCACGGCGAGGTTATTCCATTTAGTGTGCAAGATGAATGAGTCAGGATAAGTGCCATCCGATTTTCGGCAGAATGTTGTTCTACCTATTCCCAAGAAAGCCAGGGCTGACAAGTGTGAAAACTACCGCACCATTAGTTTAGTATCTCACACCTGCGGGTTTTATTACAGAAGAATGGAAGACAAGTTGAAACTGAGTTGGGAAAAGATCAATTTGGCTTCAGAAGAAATGTAGGAACACGTGACTTTTCGTCTGATCTTAGGGGATCGAATTAAGAACGACAAGCCAACATACATGGCGTTCGCAGATCTTGAAAAGGCATTTGATAATGTTGATAGGACCAAGCTATTTGAGATTCTGAAGGTGATCGGGATCAGGTACTGAGAGCGAAGAATTATATACAATCTGTATAAAAATCAGTCTGCAGTGATAAGAACCGAGAGCTTTGAAAAAGTAGCAGCAATCCAGAAATGGGTGAGGTAAGTTTGCAGTTTGTCCCCCCTCCTTTTCAATGTTTGTTAGAACAGGCAGTAAAGGAAATCAGAGAGGAATTTGAAAAGGGAATCAGAATCTAAGGAGAGGAAATCAAAACACTGAGATTTGATGATGATATTGTTATTTTATCAGAGACTGCAGAAGGAGTACAAGATGAAAATAAATACAAAAAACAAAAGTAATGGAGTGCAGTCGAACGAATTCAGGTGATGCAGGAAATATTAGCTTAGGAATTGAAGATTTAAGGGAATTAATGAATATTGTTACTTTGGTAGTAAAACAGCTAACGATAGCAGAAGTAAGGAGGACATAAAATGCACAAGCAAGGAAGGCCTTTCTTAAGGAATGAAATTTGCTCACTTCGAACATTGATATAGGAATTAGAAAGATGATTTTGAAGACTTTCGTCTGGAGCGTGGCAATGTATGGAAGTGAAACATGGAAGATAACTTGCCCAGAAAGAAAGAGGATAGAAGCTTTTGAAATGTGGTGTTGCAGAAGAATTCTGAAGGTGAGATGGATTGATCGAGTCACGAATGAAGAGAAACTGGATCGAATTGGTGAGAGGAGATCGATTTGGCTAAATTTGACCAGAAGAAGGGATATAATGACAGGACACATTATAAGACACCCAGGACCTCTGGGGGTAGACCAAGGACAGTTTATACCGTCAAATACCAGGGAATTCCTGGAAAAGAACACTCTTCCCAGCATTTGTTGACCTTTCCACTATGCGAATACCACAACGACCGAGCAATATCTTGATTTGGAGGATTTTTAATGCAGTAGAGACAATGATTTTAGGACATCAGGCATTCTGGAAGAAGAGGGTGTAATCGAAAGCCGATTTGCTATTAGAGAAGAAGAAGAATCACTTGATGAACCGGTTCCGACACGGATGAAAGCCTTCGCAACAATGAAGAATGAACGGGATAAAAAAATTGTCGTTTCTTCTTCCATTGATGACGGCAATTGTTTGAACAATGAGAATCGGGAGTTGATATTATGTATAGACGGCATTTTGCTTTAATATTTCATTTTTTCGTGGTGTGAGATGCCTTTTCGGCTGGATTTCATTCAAGCTCTGTGCCAATGACAGTACTGACAGTAAATACGCGGTGAGCTTAAAAAAATCCTAGTAATCCAATTGCTTAGAGCGGTGTATACTTTATACTTGTTTAAATTGTAAACGTTGAATAATGTCAACATGTTCACTCGATCGCCCCTTCCTGTATTTCAAAAGGGCAGTGAAATACTAGAAAATACCTTGGAAAGAAAACCTTTTCTAAGTGAGCTCGATAGCTGCAGTCGCTTTAGTGCGGCCAGTATCCAACATTCGGAAGATAGTAGGTTCGAACCCCACTGTCGGCAGTCCCGAAGGTGGTTTCCCGTGGTTCCCCATTTTCACGCTTAATATGCGATCCCAGTTAATGCACTTTTTTCTTTCGTAATCCATTGAAGAGTGTTTTCTGCGGAGATTACCCTACATCTTACTAATTGTTGAGGATCAATTCGTTTGTAGTATGGATTGGCAATTGCCCCTTTCGATGGAGATTTATTATTATACGATAATACGGTGCCAGTTACTACTCGTGACCTACGTACTACAACATACACAGTTTTAATCGTCAAACGAGTATTAGTAACTGTACTCCCACGATGCTGTATTTACTCACGCAGATTTCTAATAAACAACTAAACTCTACACAGATATCAGATTTTAAGCCATTAGAGACGTCAACCAAATCCGATATGTAAGTAGGCCACGTTTAAACATGTTTACATCTGCACTACTAAAGTTAGATCGATGTTCTACTTCAGCTTGTAGTTATGTGAACACGCCAGATCCGCTCTCTGATGCCATCATTCTTGAGCAGTGAACTGTCACACGACTGTGCTCTATTCAACCGTATGAGAAGAGAAGTGTACCTCACCTCTCGTAGCAACTCCAGTGCTCTGTTGTAAAAGGTGAATCATGACAATATGTCCTTCACTCGATCGCCCCTTCCTCGATTTCTAAAGGACAATTTATCCCTTGTTATACTTTTTTACAAGGGCAAGCAGTTCCCGCTATTTTACACCGTTGGTAACTGTTCCGGGGTATCTGTGTAACGCAGAGGTGAAAGAAGGTGCCGGGGTGAATGGGTCTATCTACAATAGCAAAGTTGAGTTCAAACTTTACAAGGTTATATTTCTTTTCAAAGAACAAACTTAACAATATTTTTCACTGAGTGAACATAACAATACATCAGGTATAAGGAAATCTTGCAGCAAGACTAGGAAAATCCTAGATTCAGGACATTAACAATTTTGGGCTTCAAGCCCCTATTTTACAATGTCAGAGATACCGGATTCAGTTTACCAAAACTTTAATTCACACTAAGGAATCATTTATCTAAGGGCAGAAATCCCCTTAATTCAAGAGCAGATGCTCCCTCAATTACAATCTCTAGCCTACTCGAGGCGTTCATAATCTTACAAAAACTTTGAAAAAGAGAAAACAGGCTCTCAGTATCTTCTAGCCTATTCAAGGCAATATCAGAAAATTACAATCACTCGCCCATCAAGGCACAACTTACAAATTGAAAGACAATGTTATACAGGGGTATCTAGTACCCAACCTACAGGTCCTTGACGAAAAAGAACAGGTTAAATAAACGGCCCGAATACAAACTGAGTGGAGCGTACACCGCACTCCCAGATAATGAAATATTAAAACCTATAGGGCTCTCGGCCGATGAAGCAGGGGCTATTTCCAAACTACTTGAGGTGGCACGGATGGAAATAACTTTAATACATTACAGAAACGAAAGGTTGGGAATACGTAGCCTCCTCAAACCAAGATGCAAGGGAACTCGAGAGGGTACATCACTCTCTATCCCTGGTTTGCAGTTAAAGATTTAATGAAGCTAAGGAGAAGTTACATTTTAGAAAAGTATGTTACATAGTAAATGATTCGGACCTTTCCCTCGGATTAAATTGCGGAGGTAGCAAGAAAGAATAAAGTTATTTGGCCATTACCTTGTAGATGATCTGGCTGACGACGAAAGAGGCCGCCTGTCTCCTGCTTAACACATATACTCAGAAAGATGACGATCAATTGGCCAATAAATATGAAAAGCCGCAGTTTACAAACCCTCAGGGAAGATTCGAGATCATTCAAGACTAAACCGGCCACTCCCTCACAATTTAATTGGTCAATTTCAAAGTTACACTCAAAACCGAACAAGAAGCCTGTGATAGATTGAAAATTAAATACATAAATTAGGGATTGGCTAGATTCAAAAACTGGCGGAAAGAGAAAGGAAATATTGCCAACCCAGAAATAAATGAACATCAATCAGTTACAAAAACCTAGAAATACAAAACTTCTTTAAATTATAACTTCTTACACTTTGCACCAGGGTGCATGATCATAGTTTTTGGTAATGTCATCTGTGGAAGAAAGTCCAAACTTCTTGATGAATGGCAAACAAAACCAGGAGAAATTCACTCAGTTTAGGAAACTTCACAATAACAAAATTACTCAATATTTCGGTGGTGACATCTTCTGATTAAAGTTCCAATTTCCAGTTGTAGTAGTTTCCACATTAGTTCGATAGATGAGTTCATTTAGGCGCAAATTTTGAATGCGCGGCGTCGAGATATATCTCCCAGTACAGTAACAATAGTGAACAATCAAATAATCATTTATTAATGATCTGCATTTAAGGCGGTCGCCCAGGCGACAGATTCTCTATCACCTTTTATATTTATAATTGTTCACCTAGCTTCCCCTTAAACAGTTTCAACGAACTTGTAAGTTTTTGGCTGGAACATATTCCTTGATAATTTATTCCAATCCCTTACTCCTCGCCCTACAATCCCGTTCCTTGAATTCCAACGTCTTCTTCGTATTATTATCTTTCCTACTTTCAAAAGCTCCACTCAAGCTTATTCTTCTACTTATGTCACTCCACGCCAACTCACTACTGTCAGCTCGAAACATACCACAAAGACGAGCATCTCGTCTCCTTACTCCCAAGTCTTCCCAGCTCAAAGTTAGCAACATTTTACTAACACTCCTCCTTTGTCTGAAATCACCCAGAACAAATTGTGCTGCTTTCCTTTGATTGTTTCCAGTTCTCGTATCAAGTAGTCCTGGTGAGGGGCCCCATACACTGGAACCATACTCTAACTGCTGTCTTACCAGAGACTTAGACGCCCTCTCCTTTACAGCCTTAATACAACCCATAAATACTCTCATAATTAGCATGTGAAGTAACTTAATTCAGATCAGGGGCGTTCCATCGATATGCGCTGCCTAAGCGAAAGTAAACTGCAGGGCCAAGGATGGTGTGAGAATTCTATATCCAGCATGAATACATGATTTTGCACAAACATTGACTTTTCAAAATATTCATAGTGATATTCCTCTAAATATTTATAACAAGGGGTAATAATAATAATAATAATAATAATAATAATAATACTAATAATAATAATAATAATAATAATAATAATAATTTCGTGTGGCTATTTCTAGCCGAGTGCAGCCCTTGTAAGGCAGACCCTCCGATGAGGGTGGGCGGCATCTGCCATGTCTAGGTAACTGCGTGTTATTGTGGTGGAGGATAGTGTTATGTGTGGTGTGTGAGTTGCAGGAATGTTGGGGACAGCACAAACACCCAGCTCCTGAGCCATTGGAATTAACCAATTAAGGTTAAAATCCACGACCCGGCCGGGGATCGAACCCGGGACCCTCTAAACCGAAGGCCAGTACGCTGACCATTCAGCCAACGAGTCGGATATAATAATAATAATAATCGACTAAATAACACAGTAAGCAGACTGTACAAAACAAAACAATACAATATAACACAGTACTTGGGATCAGCTTTTGGGAGATAGTGGGTTCAAACCCAACTGTCAGAAGCCTTGAAGGTTGCTTTTCGTCGATATCCCTTTTCATAACCGACAAATGTACCTTAATATACCTTAATTGAGACCACAGTCGCTTCCTTGCCACTGCTAGCCCTTTCCTATCCTGTTGTCGCCGTAAGTTCTATCTGTATAGGTGCGACGCAAAGCAAATTGTAATGGAAAAGTAATTGGTACCTGTTAAATACCATTCGCAACAATTTATATGGTGCCAAATACGTTCTAATTAGAACAAAATGTATTGAATATAGGACACCCAGGTTTAGAGTTTTATAATCTACAAAATCATATCCACCCCATATAATTTTTTTCAATAAAGTTCCGCCGTAACAAAGATTAAATCGGATATCCAGCAGAGTTTATCGTAAATGTAGCCGTTGTTGACGTTGTGAGGGCACTATGTAACATTGATGCAGTAATATACAGTCGTAAAAATATCTTACAAAATGATGGTTCACTATCTCTACAATATTTTGAATTCGAAGAATGAATTAGTATTAGTAAACTTATTACTTTTCTTGTATGGTCTAACTCTTCCCTATGGCGCGGGGTGCTTGCCCTACTTTTCTCAGCCACGGGACGCCCCTTCCTCATATCAATCTTTTTGTCAAATTCCATCTCTCTTCTCGGCCTCTTCATCTAATAGCGAGTACTTGTATTACTTCTAACAGATCAGGCAGCGTACTCTGTTTTAAGGGCCCCAGACGTAGGCCTACGTTTCATTTGACTTGGCCCATATCTTCATTCATTTGCTCCCAGATTTCACGCCAACTTTCTCCCACAGACTGATAAAGTATGAAATCTTGTTGCACCACGAAGGATGCAAATAACAATTTTTACCCTTAACCACCCAGCTCGATGTGCGAGCCACTCCATGCCACATGTTGAAAATGCTCCTCTAACACGCAAAAGAGTAGTTTTTTGCAAAACTTTTATTAGAGTTACGAATTAAATTGCATATGAATATTACTGCACAGAAATTCAATTCCAAATCCTGCATTTATGATTCCTTTTTTACAAGACCAACAGTTTACCTGTTATTTTGGTTTAAATTTATGAAGGCTCAGATGATTATTGTAGGAAACTGAATTCTAAGTAAACATGGCGAGCTCCAACCGTAGGATCAGCAGTTGAGGAGCGTATTCACTTTTAAGTTCTACTGTTTTGAAACTACCTGCATAATTATATACAAAACTCTAAAATTTTCTCTTTTCGTGGTATTATTTATTTGAAACCACCTTGTATTATAAAGTAACAAGAGCTCAAGAGGATGAACTTGATTTTACAAGAAGATATAAGGATTCACAATAATAGGGCACTAATACAGATTACCATTCAACATAGTCACCATTCTTGTTCAAACACTTGTACCAACGGTAAAATAAGTCATCGACGCCGGCATGGAAGAAAAACTCGTTCAGTCCCTGAAGCCATGTCATGATGGCATGCTGAATGGTCGTATCGTAGTTGAATCGCCTACCATTCAGGTGCTTCTCAACAGTCCAAAGAGATGGAAATCTCTGGGTGCTAGGTCAGGGCTGTAGGTAGGATCGTTCAGTAACTCCCACCGGAAGTGCCGTAACAACTCACGCATGTTTTTGGCTGCGTGTTATCATACGTTGTCATGCAGGAACATGACGCCCGTTGAGAGAAGTCGCGGTCGTTTTCTGCGAATTGCTACCCGCAAACGCTCCTGTCTATCACAGTAACCGGCTCCCCTGGTGAGGAAATCAACCATATAGACCACCCTCCCTACAACCCTGACCTGGCACCCAGATATTTCCATCTCTTCGGGCCGTTGAAGAAGCACTGGGTGGTAGGTGATTCAAGAACGGTACGGCCGTTCAGCATGCCGTCGTGACATGGCTTCAGGGACTGGACAGATTTCTTCCATGCTGGCATCGGTGATTTGATGCACCGTTGAAACAAATGCTTGGGGAAGAATGATGGCAATGTTGTATTGCAATGCATATCAGTGTCCTACTACAGTGTCCCCTCATATTCGCATAAAGTTTTCCGTGCGTGATCTTGTTACCTTATTTATTGAAGCGCAATTGTAGCATAGATATATAGTAAGTTACCGCAGATTGAGTTGTTTTAATAAGAAATTCAGTAGAGAATAAGTTCTCCACTTCCACTGAAACATGATTATCTTTCAATCTTTAATCATTATCACAGAATTGAAAATGAAACAATTGCTCGGCACTAGAACCTGTATCCAACCGGCATCTGAACGGACGTGTTACCTTTTTGCGGAAGAAAGACTGTTATGTTTTGTGTATCTTGCAGTGTATCAAACACCTATTATGTTTCGTATGTCATATCTTGGTCTCTGGGTGCACGTTTTGTAAAGAAATGTACACTTCTTCGCATATAAAATGGAGAATGGAAACAAACAATACTGCAAGAAAACTCGTACTCGTACAGGGATGCCTGGTATACGTCAAAGATTCATCATAAAATTATTGAAGCGGTTCATTTGAGGAACACCACTTCTGTCTCAAGGAAGAGTTTGCCTGCTATCCGACTGGCCTTATGATCGGTGATATCTCAAATCCTTCTTTAGTATGAGGTTCAGAATGGATTTCATTCTGCCTTGTGAGGAACTGTTGAACTGCCTAATTCGTTAGATGTCGATATGGATCTCGCTCACAGAAGTTACGCTACTACTACTATTAAAACTTTTCCACGAAGCTCGATACCTGCAATCGCCTGAGTGCGGTCAGTGTTCAATATTCGGGGGATAGTGGGTTCGAACCCCATGGTGGGTAGCCCTGAAGATGGTTTTCCGTGGTTTCCCATTTTCACACCAGGTAAATGCTGAGACTGTACCTTAATTAAGGTCACGGCCGCTTCCTTTCCACTCCATGTTATTTCTTATCCCATCGTCGCTGTATGACCTATCTGTGTCAGTGCGACGTAAAGCAACTTGTAAAAAAAAAGTTTCCATTCCGTCCCCGAAGGGAACGGTGCGCTTCCTAGACGGTAACGCCGTCTCTCTGGCCTGGGAGATTTTCGGAGAAGGTGAGGGGGTTGGCGGCCATGGCCTATAATGGGAAATGTCCCGATATTCGCTTTAGTTCTCCTTCCCGTCTCCCAAAAGCAGAGGCGTAGAGCCACAGCAGAGCCGCGGCCATACCTCCTCTGCTCGGTTGATTGGTCGGGGTGCAGAGTCGTCGAACGACGGACCAGCCGTGTCCATCTGTAGGCTAAAGTCCACTTTGCAACCGCCGACGTTGACGTTACCAGCCGTGGGACTTGCTGTGCAGCACTCGAACCCACCGTAAGGCAGATACATCTCAGTCGGTAGTCTCTGGGCCCACGATGACTGCAGTGTAATTTTCGTTCGTTCGTTCGTTCGTTCGTTGCAAGAGAAAATTGGAGTTTTGCCTCCCTTGTTCTCAATTCCGTGACTAAAATTTAAAGGTGGAGACGTGACAGCTGAGTGACATTGTCCCAGATTACTAACGAATGCGGCAGGGTTTGAATTCGGGTCAAGCCAACGTGTTGGTAGTGAAAAGTCACGCCCGATTGGATGGGATTGTACGTAAAAGTGGAGTTCTCCTGGGTATTATCACAATATTAACCATCACGTAAAACTGGAAGCTTTCCTTAACATTGAAAAGTCACCAGTTAGCCATCTGAATATTATATCGTGAACACTGGTGGTTTATTTACTTCAGTCGACAGCAGCTTTATCATAATACGGGATCCTAACAACCCTTACCATAACGTTATCGGTTTTATATCGCACTGACAACTTTTCAGTTTTCGGACACGCCGAGGAGCCGGAAATTAGTCCCGCATGAGTTCCTTTAACATCAGAAAATCTACCGACAAGTAGTGTCGCGTATTTGAGTACCTTGAAATACCACTGGACTGAGGCGGGATAGAATACGAGAACTTGGGCTGATGTGGCCTGCATTTCTATTGTCCGAGCCACTCAAACCAGCTCTCCCAACTCTTCTTCAAAAGCCGAGAAAATGGTTGTGCGGTTTAGGTCACGTAGGTATCAGCTTGCACTTAGGAGATAGTGGGTTCGAACACCACAGTCGGCAGCCCTGAAAATTGTTTTCCGTGGATGCCCATTTTACACACAAGGAAAATGCCGCGACTGTACTTTAATTAAGGCCCTGGCCGCTTCCTTCCCACTCCTAGCCCTTTCGTATCCCATCACTGACACAAGACCTAAGTTAATTAATTAATTAATTAATTAATGGCGTGTGGCCTCCTCAGAGGCCTGGTGCAGGTCTCTTTTATTCGACGTCCGTAGGCGATTTGCGCGTCATGATGAGGATGAAATTATGACGAAGACGGCACATACGCTCAGTCCCCGTGTCAGGGGAATTAACCAATTATGGTTAAAAGGACCCCTGTGACCAAAGGCCAGCACGCTAACCAGTTAGCCATGGAGACCGACATACCTAACTGTATCGATGTGGCACAAAGCAAAGTCTAAAAAACGATCTTCAAAGCTAATGAATCCAAAACGGAAGCGGGCTCAGTTGTTTCCATTTTTGCGGGTAATACATTATCCGGCAAAATAAGCAGTGCTAAAATTACAAGCATGCTCTGAATATCAAGATACGTCATTATAACACGCAAGATGTCGATGGCAACACGTATATAATTGTGTTGGTACAGCATGTGTTCAAATTGCGCGCCCTCACGTCGCGTGCATGGTTAATAATGCTCCTGCAGATTGTCAAACATATTGATGAACATCGGTTGCCGCGAAGACACAGAAAAAATGACTGCATATTGTCTCGTAATTTGGGATCATTCCTAGGCGGGCCATCTGATAGAAAACGGACTCTTACAGCATGTAATAATAATAATAATAATAATAATAATAATAATAATAATAATAATAATAATAATAATAATAATAATAATAATAAAATAATAATACTAATAATAATAATAATAATAATAATAATAATAATAATAATAATAATAATAATAATAGTAATATGTTTAGGATGTCGGTCCCGGAATCTAGGGATGGAGAGTCTGCCTCTTGCTGAGAGGCCCCGGTTTGTATTTTCGGCCAGGTCAGGTAATTTTACCTGGATCTACGGGTTAGCTCGAGGTCCACTCAGCCTACTTGAGAACAATTGAGGAGCCGACTGGCCACCGTCTATAAAGCCAAAAAATAACGGCCGGGAGGATTCGTGGCACAAATACTGCGTCACATCGTAGTCTGGAGGCCTTCGGGATGAGCAGTGGACACTTGGTAGGCTAAAGGCCACCACACACAGAAAGCTAAGATAAGCTACGTTAAGCTACGCTATGTGAAGTAATGCCAAGCTATGCTGTGCTATGTCACGAATAAGAAACTAAGCTAAAGTATGCTAGGCAGCAGTTTAAAGATGGCGGATTAATTGAAGAGGAGACTTTTATTGACCGCTCTCGTGGAAGACAAAGAAAGGGAAAGAAACGGATTATGTATACATGATATTGGTGGGAGAATAATTCATGGCGAATTCAGTCATTTGATTCTAGTATTGCATGGAAATGATGATGAATTAAAATTACATCCATCTAAATCAGGAACAGTTTCATGAACTGTTGAACTGTTGCTGAGTATGATATTAAGAAAAAATATTGTGAAATATCCCAATTATGGGATGAAGGGTAAAAATGTAGGTACGTACAATCAATTTCCAGAATTTCATTTATTTCTTGCCAACAGTTGTCATTCATGGTTATATCCGTTTAATTTTTTTTTTTTGCTATTTGCTTTACGTCTCACCGACACAGATAGGTCTTATGGCGACGATGGGATAGGAAGCGGCCGTGGCCTTAATTAAGGTACAGCCCCGGCATTTGCCTGGTGTGAAAATGGGAAACCACGGAAAACCATTTTCAGGGCTGCCGACAGTGGGGCTCGAACCCACTATCTCCCGATTACTGGATACTGGCCGCACTTAAGCGACTGCAGCTATCGAGCTCGGTTATCCGTTTAATAATTTGACAGACAAGTATATTTTTGTATCTCTTCAATCAGTCTTTTATCCTTTGATCTGCCTTCCATGATAATAACCAAACACAGCAACAATTAAGCAATATAACAGCTGATGTATTGAGCTAATTCATGAAAGCCACACACAACAAAAAACGACTGTTTGCTAGACGCCGGGCGAAAAAACTAATTGTGCGCATACCCGAAGCCAGCTTCAGGTATGAAAATGGCCTCCTTGGCGATCTGTAAAATTTAGCTTGGCATTGCTTATGTTAGAGTAGCTTAGCATAGCAGTCTGTGTGTGGCATTCCATGTAACTTCATTAGAGCGATTTTTCCTTAGTTCGGTTGCGGGTTGCGTAGCTTAGCTTTCCGTGAGTAGTCGCCTTAAGGCTTGCTTTGGTTTGTTTTTTCTTAGTTCAGATACACGTCAAGCTTGAAGTCCCTTCGCTATTACCACTATGCCAGTAGTCAAATATGCCGAGCGAGTTGGCCGTGCGGTTAGGGGCGCGTGGCTGTGAGCTTGCATCCGGGAGATAGTGGGTTCGAATCCCAGTGTCAGCAGCCCTGAAGATGGTTTTCCATGGTTTCCCATTTTCACACCAGACAAATGCTGGGGCTGTACCTTAATTAAGGCAACGGCCGCTTCATTTCAACTCCTAGACCTATCCTATCCTATCGTCGCCATAAGACTTATCTGTGTCGGTGCGACGTAAAGCCACCAGCAAAAAAATTAGTCAAATAAAACTGTAAGATCGTTTTCTTTCGCTTTCTTCCCTGACAAGATGGACATAAATGTTATAACATACAAGCTATGCATGTGTATTAGAAAGAAATGAGTTCGAACATAAGTGCCACCACCAAGTGACAGGAAGAACGGTGATGCGAGTAAGAAATGAAAAGTACCGCGAGCTGGTTGTGCGAAGTGAGGGTTATTGTCTTCTTCCCTCGATGCGTTTCCTTTTACTCCTGTATTGATTTTTAGTCTCACCTTTTTCACGAAATTACTAGCTAAGATGATGACTGAAAAAACACTGCAGTTCACCGCGATAAGACTGTTTATGAGACCTGGCATTCCATTACAGTGTAATAACTTTTATATAAGTTACTTACGATATACTGTGTAGAGGTTGATCTTAACGTATTATGTATCAGTTCAAGGACACATTCCCTGTTGAAATCAACATCGATATAACGCAGTATACCATAAATTCTAACATTTCATACGAATAAATAGGGAAATTCAGTCCATAATTCCTGTGGTACGATATAAAATACTTTCCTTCAGCTGATTTTTGATAAAAATTAAGAGTTACAAAGTTTGAGCCTCGTATGAACTGTTATGATTCATTTTATCAAGGCCTGTGTTCATTAGACGACTTTTTTTATGCACCCTATATGATCTGGCAGTTATCACACTACCTGTTTTTTTTTCTTTTTCTAGTTGCTTTACGTCACACCGACACAGATAGGTCTCGTGGCGACGATGGGACAGGAAAGGTCTAGGAGTGGGAAGGAAGCGGCCGTGGCCTTAATTAAGGTACAGTCCCAGCATTTGCCTGGTGTGAAAAGGGAAAAGCCACGGAAAACCATTTTCAGGCCTGCCGACAGTGGGGTTCGAACCTACTATCTCCCGAATACTGGATACTGGCCGCACTTAAGCGACTGCAGCTATCGAGCTCGGTACACTACCTATTACATAGCTAAATTCGTATGCATGACTTTATCTGATTAAGCCATATTATCAGCCACTTGAATCCAAAACGGTGTCACCTCATAATATATGTAAACTTCAAAGCACACGACTCAGGAACTAATTAGGTTATCATGGGACTTAGCCCAGGGATTACTTGCGTAAGATACTTCACCTCCTCAGATCATAAATTCATCAACTTACTAAATTCAATAAGGTGGCCATTCATATAAATTAGATACCAAATTGGACAACGCGGATCCAGTTACGTTATAACCACGAAACATGGCCGAAAGTTAGTTTCTTATCCTGAGTTTTACTTCTTCACGTTACATTCATCGCCTTTAAATATTTAAGGAGCCAGGAGAATAGTATTTGAACATATTATGCCCTTCCCGCGTCCAGGATTGGTGACGTACAGAAATCCCGACCAGATATCAGTGTTCATTATTTCAATGTTCATCAATATGTTTAACGTGGGATCCAGACAACGCTGATACGCTAAATAGTTCTATATCACATCAGGATTGATGGACGTCTCCATCTGACGTATCATTAAATTTCAAGAGAACCGATAATTCAACAGCTTAAATCTAAGTTGACTTTCGTTATACCAGAAAACTTTAGATAACACCTCATATAAATCTTAACTATTAACATTTATTCAAGAAATAATTACGTATATAAAAAATATAAGTTGTGAAACTAAGTTTGGAAATTAATTTATATTTGTTCTTCTGGAATGTAGTAACCATCTATGCCCATATTATTTTCATTGATCATATTGTTATCAAAATTGAAATGAGTTATTGTTTATATTTAATCACATATTCATAAAGAAAATGATAAAATGCATTTTTAGCGTGGGAAGTTACTGGTTACATTGATCTGAAAGATTATTCTATGCATCAGTTCTTGTTGATTATTGCTTAGTACAATTTTGTTCGGAAAATATTATTATTTTGGTTTGGTAGTATTTCAGGATAATCTTCCTGAAAATGATTTCTCTATCGACAACACAAAATCTGCTTCTATTTAAATTAAATTTATGCATTAACCGTTGTCATATTTAATATTATTTTATCTTTAAAAGAAAATCATCATTGGACGTATAACAAGGTAATAATATTCTCAACTATGCCCAAATATGTCAATAAACGATCTAATGTGCGAGTTATTCTAAGTATCTTGCCTAGGGAAAAATTATCTTTTGAAGACACTTTGTAATATCTACTCTCAATTTTATTTATTATATAATATGGTAATAATTATCCATGTTAACCTAAGTACACAACACTCTACCCTCCAGTCTTTGAAATGTGGCACCGGCAAAAATAAATCACAGGGTCGCTATATGGGTAAGGCCCTCAGATATATCTTCGAACACTATAACTAACCTTACATTATTAAGCAGGAAGGATAAGAGAGAAGATAAATTAAATACAAAGATCTGAATGAGAACCTTTTGGTAAAAGCACAAATTTATTAAAATAAAAGAATAAACTTTGGCAAAGTAAAAATCCCTACACAAAATAAAGAAATTTGGACTGTACATGGATACGTCACTCATAACCTCCGATCAACTATAACCATGATATAATTTAATTCATATGTAAAATTTTGTTTAATTCACTACATTGTTCACCTCAAGTCACTCACTAATATCTTTATAAAAAATTGTCAGCTTAAGTTATCAAAACAATTTACTTCCATCGTCAATTATTACCATGAAAACCAACTAATTCTTCATGAATTCAAAATTCATCCAAATACATCTCACTTAATTGAGTTCTTATTACGTCTCATTATCATTTGCCGACATTAATTTAATCAACTAGTTCCTTTTACGAATACATCTCGGTTTTTATTATATTTGACTAACACCATATTAAAAAAAATAATATACACTGACTGACAGAGCAAATGCAACACCAAGAAGGAGTGGTCAGAACTTTATGCCAATTGCAGGGTAGACTGACGTCACTGAGGTATGCTCATGATGTGAAATGCGCCGCTGTGCTGCGCACGTAGCGAACGATAAATGGGACACGGCGTTGGCGAATGGCCCACTTCGTACCGTGATTTCTCAGCCGACAGTCATTGTAGAACGTGTTGTCGTGTGCCACAGGACACGTGTATAGCTAAGAATGCCAGGCCGCCGTCAACGGAGGCATTTCCAGCAGACAGACGACTTTACGAGGGGTAGGTGATCGGGCTGAGAAGGGCAGGTTGGTCGCTTCGTCAAATCGCAGCCGATACCCATAGGGATGTGTCCACGGTGCAGCGCCTGTGGCGAAGATGGTTAGCGCAGGGACATGTGGCACGTGCGAGGGGTCCAGGCGCAGCCCGAGTGACGTCAGCACGCGAGGATCGGCGCATCCGCCGCCAAGCGGTGGCAGCCCCGCACGCCACGTCAACCGCCATTCTTCAGCATGTGCAAGACACCCTGGCTGTTCCAATATCGACCAGAACAATTTCCCGTCGATTGGTTGAAGGAGGCCTGCACTCCCGGCGTCCGCTCAGAAGACTACCATTGACTCCACAGCATAGACGTGCACGCCTGGCATGGTGCCGGGCTAGAGCGACTTGGATGAGGGAATGGCGGAACGTCGTGTTCTCCGATGAGTCACGCTTCTGTTCTGTCAGTGATAGTCACCGCAGACGAGTGTGGCGTCGGCGTGGAGAAAGGTCAAATCCGGCAGTAACTGTGGAGCGCCCTACCGCTAGACAACGCGGCATCATGGTTTGGGGCGCTATTGCGTATGATTCCACGTCACCTCTAGTGCGTATTCAAGGCACCTTAAATGCCCACCGCTACGTGCAGCATGTGCTGCGGCCGGTGGCACTCCCGTACCTTCAGGAGCTGCCCAATGCTCTGTTTCAGTAGGATAATGCCCGCCCACACACTGCTCGCATCTCCCAACAGGCTCTACGAGGTGTACAGATGCTTCCGTGGCCAGCGTACTCTCCGGATCTCTCACCAATCGAACACGTGTGGGATCTCATTGGACGCCGTTTGCAAACTCTGCCCCAGCCTCGTACGGACGACCAACTGTGGCAAATGGTTGACAGAGAATGGAGAACCATCCCTCAGGACACCATCCGCACTCTTATTGACTCTGTACCTCGACGTGTTTCTGCGTGCATCGCCGCTCGCGGTGGTCCTACATCCTACTGAGTCGATGCCGTGCGCATTGTGTCACCTGCATATCGGTTTGAAATAAACATCAATTATTAGTCCGTGCCGTCTCTGTTTTTTCCCCAACTTTCATCCCTTTCGAACCACTCCTTCTTGGTGTTGCATTTGCTCTGTCAGTCAGTGTAGTTGACCATTATTACATTAATCACTTTCATCAGAGTGACCTTTGAAATAAAAAATAAATTCGAAATACATTCCTCTATACATGAACTCATTACTCCGTATCTACTCTCCCTTCTATCCATGAACCATTGAAAAATATGAAGTTCTTTCTGAATATAAACATTTGAACTAGATACTGAATCACTAAACAAATTACTATTATTATTATTATTATTATTAAAATTATTAAATCATTAAAATTATTAAATCATTCTTTTATATCGGCTTCCTCCTCTCACTTATATACACTTAACACTGAACGCGACCGGGTCGATAACCACCCCTGACACAAATAAATTTAATTTACTATTCTGATTCATCCATTAAAAAATCATTTCACATACGCATAATCAGCTGTTTCACTAACACATAAAATAAACACGAGCTCTGTAGTGAAGGGACCTAAACTAAATTGAATTCCCACCAAAAACTTAATCTACACTGAATCTATGACAATAGGACAGAACCATGTTGCCTCAACCACAATGAAATAAATTCACAACATCAAACACAAAGGTTGCTACCGCAAATCAAAATTTGCGTTGCCAAATGCACAGTAAAAACAATCATATATGCAACAAAACAAAATCAATCATATTCATAATTACCAGGAAAATCATGTTCATTGACCTGGCCGAGAATCGAACTCCGACTACCTGGATCGCAACATTACAGTGACCTATAATTTCCTGTCTTACAATGGACTATCACGAAATATTACTAAATTTTTAAACCTCAATGTGCTGTTCCTAAATCATTTAATCGGAATTATATAATAAATGTCATTTATTCTTTCATTTTATGACACTAATCAACGTAGTTTGAATCTCCTTTTAATATACACGCATGGCAGTACGAACGTCTTATTGTGAGCACAACTCAGTTACTATTTATTTCACACACACGGCAATCTTTCTGTCACCACAAATTAATATCTCTCCGTTCTAATGAACTCCATATGTATCTCTCATATCATCTTTCGTATAACTGAGCCTTCCCGGGCAACAATATCAATTATTCATAAGCATACAACGCTTTTAATACACATATTCATCTCACACTTCACATGTCTACTGGCGCACTTCTTACCAGGGTTCGTAACATATCAAGAAACACTTTATTTCACTTTACCGGCGCTATTTTCAAACATCTCGCTCCATAATATCACTGGTTCGTCTCCTGCTACTAGCGTCGGTATCTTAATGCTCTTACTTCAAAGCTAATCTCAACTAAATCACAAAAATGAATTATATAACAGAATACCTATTCCCTCAGAGCACATTTTAATTTACTGGTCAAAATGCATGTTACTTATTTATGAAAGAGACTCTAAATATCCACTGTAATGTGCATGACTGGTCACTGATTCATATCTTCACGATGTCAATGAACTCTATCTCGACGATTTTAAATTATCCATGCAGCATGCCACCAACTATTCTAGCCTATCCCAAGATAACGTGAGATTTTATATTTCCAAATTCTTAGTTATTTACACTCCCAATTATCTAGATAAAATAAATCCATCGGATTCAGTTGTGCGTTCTCAATATAGCATGCATTAGGCTGAGAAATGCTCAAAATTCCGTTCCACGGCGAACACCATACATCTCCGTCCGAATCGTCCCGAACCAAAAAGCAGGGTGCCTCTCCCGGACAGCGCGTCGCTTCCTCCTGTACGCTTCCGTCATGGCGTGTAGCTCAGGGAATCCCCTGATCAGTTGTGTAATATCATGCCTTTAATAGCTGCATTTATAAATTGCAATAATTTATTAGGGTATATCGTCTTAATTTTCCGACTATGTAAGAGCCTGAATCTTCTTCTACGTTATCTCCCTGCGGATTTTTACCAATATTGGAGGGCTTTCATGTTGGCGTCCATATTTTTTCCACACAGCCTCGAGCGTGCTGTGCTTTGATTCACTGTTCAGAAGTCTTACCAACTTATATTCTGAGTAGCTCTGTCGCACTCTTTTCTCTCTCTCTCTAGCGTGGAAGATTCCATTGCTTCTCTCTTGTGCAATCAAATGACCCTGACGCGTGCACTATCTGGCTACAAGCTTAAACAAGCGGAATTGCAACACATATCCGGCCTTTCATGTAACTTAACTTCATTATTCCCGTAACTTTCTATCATTTTCAATATTCTATGCCAATGATATGAGCCATTTGGGTTCATCACGCCATCATTATTTTGGGAAAATGTTATTTCAAACTAGAAGTATCAAGTTAAAATATCCAAGTGAGTAATCAAATCAATCTTATAATGGATTCCTTTTGATGATCATAATCTATATAAATAAAATTGTAGGGGGTCCGCTGTCTGTAATTTCTTTTGTTTTGCCAATTTTTCATATATTTATGCGTTTTAGGTCACCTCAAGACCGAATCGGTGGTTTTTACGTTTCGTGTCTGTTTGTTTGTTTGTCTGTCTGTTTGTCTGTTCCACAATCACGTCGAAACGGCTGGATAGATCTCAACCAAACTTCATATTTAGAGTATACTCATCCCGAGGAAGGTTTCGATATGCATATCATTTTAAAATATTTGAATACACGGTGGGTTTAGAGGAAAACCAGAATGGTTTTTCCACCATCACGTCGAAACGGCTGGATAGATCTCAACCAAACTTCATATTTAGAGTATACTCATCCCGTGGAAGGTTTCGATATGCATATCATTTTAAAATATTTGAATAGACGGGGATTTATAGGAAAACCAGAATGGTTTTTCTACCATCACGTCGAAACGGCTGAATAGATCTCAACCAAACTTCATATTTAGAGTATACTCATACCGGGGAAGGTTTCAATATGCATATCATTTTAAAATCTTTGAACAGACGAGGGGTTTATAGGAAAACCAGAATGGTTTTCCTCCATTTTCTCTTATACTATTGATTTTCTGTAAACTTCGTTTACCGTACGTGAAACGTCTCTTCATTATAAACAGCTTTCGTTATGTTCATAATTTACCTTACTCTTCACATGACGGAGAAATTTACAATTATCCGCTGGTATCATGCTCTGCATTGAGTGACCGACAGACCGACAACGAACCTACAGGTTACCATGGCAACGTCTCTGACTGCATGCCAGCAGGGAAGTAACGTATTGCCATTTTCCTCATCATGCTTTTAAATTCGTGGTTGTTCCTTGGGTAGGAGGCAAGAGAGGCGTCAATCGGCCTATCTGTGGGATATTGGCGGAATATCGTTGGATTTTATAACCGCCCTCGAATAGATTAAGTAATAACACCATTAGTCATCTTATTAGTTGTTTACCTAGGAATCACTGGACCTAAATTTCTCCTCTGTTACCGCTTTATTATATCCATAACTCACACTAGCATAATTTATTGAGGGGCATTTGATTTTCCAATACATTAACTTGGCATTTACATATTTGTCGTTATCCCGCTGTCCTCAGTTATAATCCATTTTCTATTACTTTCAACTATCTTAACTGTATTATTTTCTTCCTTAATTACGCCATATGTACGCGAGTGCTACAAACTACTGGATGTATTTCCACCAAGACTCATATTTAGAATATACCTGTCCTTGATAGGTTTTAGGGCAAATGTTGTTTCTAAATCCCTGAACTGACTGGGGGTTTATACGAAACCGAAACAGTGATTTTGCACTTCCACAAAATATACACAACCAACGTTAATTTAAATCTACCAGCCTTGGTAGAAATTAATTTCTAAACGTTTTTTCTCATGTGCATCATTTCGATACGAGGATTAATAAGGGAGATATCATTAACGGATCATTAAATTTTTCACTTTTTATCCCCAAAGAATAGAATATCGAAATATGCAGGCAATTTTAATGATGGTGCAGACCTTCGGAAATTCCTATCACATAACAGATTGCACAATCTCCGTTCAATTTGGAATGATCTACAACCTTGGTCTTATGACTTTTGCCGTATTTGTATCCATTTTACGTTTGATTTTTCTCTATTAATCGATGTTAAGTCAATTTGAAATTTTCACATGCATAATTCATTCTTTCGATTACTTATATGAATTACAGAATCATCAAACTCTTCACGAAAATTGGCCCACACAGTAGCCATATATGAGCCAAATGGTATGTATGTAGCTGTCACATAATTGTCCGAAAAGTAATGTAATGTGAGATAATCTTACAAGAACGTTACCCTGTTCCACGTTTCTAACTCAATCTGACCCAAAAATAGATGACATATCATAGGACCAGCCATTTAGGCCACTAAATCCGGCGTGTCTTATGGTATAATCCTTTGTCGATATGACGTACGTTTAGTAGCAGTTAATCTGTAAATGAAGGTCTTCAATATTGTAAACACGCATATACTTTCGTATGTCGATCTATATATATATATTCACTGATGTCGATTTGTAGCGATCGAGAAAGGGTGGGTCTGCTATTGTAATCAGTACTCCCCACACCGACTTTGACTGGCAGTATGAAAGGGTTCCTTCTCCAACTCCTGTGTAACTGTCATTAGTAAGGAAGGTCTACAATTGTAATGAATAGTTCACTTCTCGATTTGACTTGCAGAAGGCAAGTGAGCATGCAGTTTTGTTTAAAACTCCCCTACCCGATTGTGTTTGGCAGTACGCAAGGGTGTCCGCCATTATAAAGAAATGTCCTCATCTAAAATGTGACTGGCATTAGGCATAGTGGCCTGCTATTTTGATGGAAACTCACCAACTTGGTCTGTCTGGCAGTAAGCTGGCTGGAAGTAGGAAAATGGGCCTGGCATTATAATGATAACTGCACAACTCAATTTCGAGTGATAGTAGGGTAATTGCCTGCCATTATAATAGAAACTCCTCAACTGTAATCTGTCTGGAAGTACGAAAGGGGGGCTGCCATTTTAACGAAAACTCCCCAAATCGATTCTGTCCGCGTAGTAGGCAATGGGGCCTGCAATTATAATGTAAACTTCCCAACTCGATTGTGAATGGCAGTAGGCAAGTGAGCCTGCCGTTATATCACAAATCCATAACAAACACTTTACATTGGAAACAACGTACGGGTACCTCCCCATGCTCTTTCTCGGATAACGCTAAGAGACATGCAATTTTAAAACAGTCTTATTTACTGCATGTACACTATTTACTTCGATATTCGAATACAATGTAGAATACCGTAGCGAAGCACGGGTACATTCGCTAGTCTATAATAACATTTCATGTATGTGTTATCACGTCACCATTAACATATGATATGGATTCTCGGACAATACATTATCATTGCATAATGAACATATATGATCCTACTGTGCGTCAATATTTCTTCCCTAACATTTTAAATACATCATTTACCTCTCATATTTCGTCGTAGCATTACTTATTCCATTAATATATTCTCCATTTTCTTCATATAACATCACCACATCTCCATCATAACTCATTTTATCTCATATCTCTTCATATTCTTCCATACATTTCGCATATATATCTTATTTGACGCATAAATAATCTAATTTTCAACTATTCGTCGTATCATATCAATATCTTCTCAAAACATCTACTGTACATGTCATCAGTCTGACATCATATCCATACCTAACATATATCCTAACTTATTATCATAATATCACTTGGCATTGCGTATTGAAGATCCTAAAATTATTCCTATTATACACTTCACATATGGATAATTGAGATTCTTTGCCCTCATTGAAACATTATTATCACTTTATTACATTCCCTAACTGGGGTTTGTCTTATTTCTGACGAAGACTATCTATTCCCTTATATCATCGGGACATATAAATCACTAGCGAGAACCTAACATCATTTAAGGTGTGTATTCACGTTTCGGACCAAAATCTATACTATTTTATCAATGTTTTTGAAATTTTTACAATGAAATACTTGCATTTACAGAATATATTTACACTATAAAAATTTCACACATAAGGTACCGTTTCCTAAATAATTGACAAAAACTCCGAAATTTTGCATAAATTTCCAAAAATCATAGCTTTCTGGAAAATAGTTCAATTCCAATTATTTTTGCGCATAATTCATCCTAATAATGCATATAATGTGATGAACTAAACAGAATTTAATAATTCACTGATATCATACTTTTTACAATATATTTTTCATGGCGGTCAAAATTTTAGAATATTTAGATTTGTTTTTTCATTTGGTACCTTTTTATTATAGTCTTATTTATTATTATGTTTAGTTCAGAACATTCTACTTTTAATAAGCTTCAATTTGACATATCAATGTATTCTATAACTTGAAATTTGAAGACGTTATGATTTTTTGAATTATGAAAATTCTGGAGGAATTCACTGTGTGGAAAATTGAACTTGAATCTTGGAAGTTTATTTCGGGATTGAAATTGCTTACTTTGGCTAATTAAAACCCTCCTGAGGCATAAGTGCCGGCCCCGTGGTGTAGGGGTAGTGTGCCTACCTCTTACCCGGAGGCCCCGGGTTCCATTCCCGGCCAGATCAGGGATTTTTACCTGGACCTGAGGGCTGGTTCGAGGTCCACTCAGCCTACGTGATTAGAATTGAGGAGCTACCTGACGGTGAGATAGCGGTCCCGGTCTAGGAAGCCAAGAATAATGCCAGAGAGGATTCTTCATGCTAACCACACGACACCTCGAAATCCGCAGCCTTCGGGCTGAGCAGCGGTCGCTTGGTAGGCCAAGGCCCTTCAAGGGCTCTAGTGCCAGTGGGTTTGGTTTGGTTTGATGCATAAGTAGGTCCCTCTTATTGTAGTATTTTGTCCTCTTTGAGTCGTTTTCTTCCTCTGAGATACTTTCAGTGGTAACTTCAGCCAGAATCTTGACATGTTCAGTATATACTGCAGGTGCGGGCGGTGGAGGTAAATTCAAAATATTCGAAAATTTTCTTGCTTCACTTCCACCACACCCATTGAAGCGCATCCCATACACAAGTCTTCTATTAATTTCATAATCTGACAATTTCCCCTTGATGTACACTGAGTTTCAGATTGAAAATCACTATTACTACACACCAAACTAAAAAAAAAAAAAATGCCCAACCTAACCTCTGTTACAGAAGTTTTTCAACGATATTGATCCACATTTCATACAGACAGGACATACCAGCAAAGATAACAGTTTTTCTACACATTACACACTAAATGTAATGTTAAAAATACTTGAGAATCACCACAATTACTGTCATAATGCGAAGTAGAGAGTTTTTGACTCGGAAGCACTACTGACATTGGGAAGTTGATTTTTATTGTTCTCATTTTGGACTACTGTCTCAGTAATATTTTTTTTATTCATTGTATACTTATTTCCATAGCAACGGCGCTTTCTTTTATAGCCACTATGTCTATTACTACCCATTATTCACTTAGCAGAAGTTAGTTACTCGATATAAACACAAATAACACAGCACGTGGCATTCATAATTGGATTGCACAGCATTTATGCAAGATTCAACATTCCTTCTCCAGAGATATATCATGTGACAACCACTGCTATCTTTTGGTTCACAAAGGTACTACATGGGGAAACACCAGTGCGATGTATTGAAATGTAATTATGTGGAAAAAACTGCTTGAGTATGGAAAGCTAGTGAATGTTAGCACCTGACCACGTCCCCAGAGCAGATAAATCATGAATGCAGTGGTCCATTTAAATGCAATTTACGGCCGTTCTATATGTCTCAGGCCAATGATACTTACATATTTGGAAACTAGAAATTCCAGGCTTTCATTTGACATCAAAAGCTAAATATTGATTATTTTGACCTAAATCGCAATTTCAAACGTGAATACATACCTTAAATCATTCTGAAGACACTAAACATATATCTATTACTGTAAGTTTTAACTACGAAATTGCTAACCTTGCTTCTATTTATCGATATATACATTTTATTAAAGAAACTTATCATTTTCCATCGCTTTCCGGAATGATATCTGCCATTTGGTCATACTCCGCAGCTCTGGATTCTGGTCTTTCTTCTTGGCCAGTCATCGTGATATCATCGGGCACCAGGGTTCATCTCTGCCATGTCGGTCCAGCTCGGAGTCATCTAGATAGTCGATCTCAAATCTCCTTATAGAGCCATGGTTTCCTTCAAAAGCTCGGTTGAAAAAACAAAATACATTGATGAAATCAGCTGTAACATATTATCGTTTTCAAAGCCTTCTAACATAATTTAACTACTTAATACCGCTTAATATTAATTCGTATAATCTCAATTTCTATTAGATCTCCAATATGTCTGCTAATATTCCAAGTTTATCCCTATAGAATGGCTTTTCTAGTTATTGATCTTTTATGCTGCGATGTATTGAATATCTGCTTGTGCATTCACGGCCTTGTCTTCGTAGTTTTTCTATGCCACTGCAAATCGATTTACGAGTCGTATATTTTAATATTTCACACGTATCATTTAATGCTTTATATATCCTTCTATAATATTCTTGTTTAGACGTTATAAATATCTTTCTTTCCATGAATTATTCTCTCGTTATTAATATCTTATAGGATTTATGCAGCTTCTTGCTACGAACACGTCCAGTCCCTTGAGTTAGCTTTTCATTTGTGATTATTTTAACAGTGTTGGTCTTAACAACCCGAATATCTATTTTGTCTTGGTCAATGCCATCACGATATCATTTTTATTTTTATTTTTTTGCTATTTGCTTTACGTCGCACCGACACAGATATGTCTTATGGCGACGATGGGATAGGAAAGGTCCAGGAAGTGAATGGAAGCGGCCGTGGCCTTAATTAAGGTACAACCCCGGCATTTGCCTGGTGTGAAAATGGGAAACCACGGAAAACTGCAGCTATCGAGCTCGGTACGATCTCATTCATTCCGACTTTACGTTACTCTCAGCTTGCATGACATTTTATATAATTTATTTGCTGTGTCTAACTTCATTACTAGTAATCGCGTTCGTCTTGGTTCGATTGAGCTTAATTTCTGGAATAGTGGAATGGCACAACACATAATAATTGAAAAATAAATTAAGTTAATATCTCGAAACCTGGCGTGTTGATGTTGTTAATAAACATTCCTACAATACTTTTTTTGATAGTAGTTTATCGTCGCACTAACACATCGAATGTTTTCGGTGACACAAGTATGGAAAAGGGCTAGAATTGGAAAGGTAGCGGCCGTGGCCTTAATTAAAGTACGGTCCCTACATATGCCTGATGTGAAAATGGGAAAAGGAGGGAAACCATCTTCAGGGCTGCCGACGGTGGAATTCGAACCTACCATCTCTTCAATGTAAGATAACAGCTTCGCGACCATTACCACACGGCCATTTCGCTCGGTCTTATAATAGGTGACGATTACAACACCTATCTGTATGTGTCGGAACATCATGTGTTCAAACTGTGCAGTGTCACGTCGCATGCATTCTTCATAACGATCATCTAGATTGTCAACATGTTGATGATCATAGGGTTATTGTTATTACACTACTCAACAAATCTCAATTTTGAGAATTGTTCAGAAATAAAACATGATGGTTATATAATATGCATTATATATATAAACAGTAAATATATTGGGTACGTTGAATGCGAAAATGTGCATCCCTTTTTTGTGGCACCCTCAGATTTTGCGTTCTTACACTTACAACATTTCAGAAAAATTTGATAGGGCCAACTAACTATGGCGTTTCACACTGTTAATATCTAATGCCGACTATTTAAACATAAATAAATGTTGTTATTATTACTAGCATTACAGCTATAAATACTGGAAATGAATATATATATATATATATATATATATAAATTTAAAAATCTAGGCTGATTTATGTGACCATGAGTTTGAGAGAAGGGCTGAACCAATTGACATCGTTAAGCATTCTAAATAACGTTCTTGGCCTGTAGATTTGTAGTGTCTTCAAGGGCATAAAACCGAGCTCGATAGCTGCAGTCGCTTACGTGCGGCCAGTATCCAGTGTTCGGGAGATAGCGGGTTCGAACCCCACTGTCGGCAGCCCTGAATATGGTTTTCCGTGTGTTCCCATTTTCACGCCAGACAAATGCCTATACTGTCCCATCGTCGCCATAAGACCTATCTGTGTCGGTGCGACGTAAAGCCAATTGTTTAAGAGCATAAATATTTCTTGTCGTATATTTTCTAATTATTAAAGGAAAATGTAGCGTTCTGATTGGCCAGTGCGCTCGCCAGTACTTCAAGGCCACCTGAACTGTGGGACGCTGAGCACTGTTGCATACGAGAGGGAAGATGGAAGGGGACAAATTTGCACGCGCAGTCGGACGTCTTCCTGTTCAGCTGTTCCAGTCTGTATTGCATTGCAGGGAGTCGCTTAGCAGTGTTGCCAATTCAGCGGTTTTCTCATTACATCTGGAGGTTTATAATAATTTAGTGAGTGAACATCAACGACAGTGGCCAGTGGGATTTCTGTCGGACTCTAACTTACGAATAGCTGGAAAAAGCCGGAAATACCATTGCTATTATATGCGATTTTATTTATTGGTATGGTTCTTTCTTTCTTTCTTTCTTTCTTTCTTTCTTTCTTTCTTTCTTTCTTATTCCATTTATCCTCCAGGGTTCGTTTTTCCCTCGGACTCTGCGAGGGATCCCAACTCTACCGCCTCCAGGGCAGTATCCCGGAGCGTGAGACTTTGGGTCAGTGGATACTACTGAGAAGGAGGACCAGTAACTCGCCGAGGTGGCTTCACCTGCTATGCTGAACAGGAGCCTTGTGTGGAGATGGGAAGATCGGAAGGGATGGATAAGGAAGAGGGAAGGAAGCGGCCGTGGCCATAAGTTAGGTACCATCGCGGCATTTGCCTGGTGTAGTGGTGAGCACGATTAGCTGCCACCCCCGGAGGACCGGGTTCGATTCCCGGCTATGCCCGAAATTTGAAAAGTGGTACGCGGGGTGGAACGGGATCCACTCAGCCTCGGGAGGTCAACTGAGTAGAGGGGGGTTCGATTTCCATCTCATCCATCCTCGAAGTGGTTTTTCGTGGTTTCTCACTTCTCCCCCACGCAAATGCCGTGATGGTACCTAAATTAAGACCCCGACCACTTCCTTCCTTCTTCCTTGTCTATCCTTTCAAATCCTCCCATCTCCCCACAAGGCCCCTGATTAGCACAAGTGAGGCCGCCTGGGCAATGTACTGCTCCTCCTCCCCAGCTGTAGCCCCCGACACAAAGTCTCACGCTCCAGGACACTGCCCTTAAGATGGTAGAGGTGGGATCCCTCCCTGAATCCGAGGGGAAAATCAACCCTGGTGGGTAAACAGATTATTATTATTATTATTATTATTATTATTATTATTATTATTATTATTATTATTATTATTATTATTACACTCACTATAAAAATAAACATGAACCTAGGAAGAGTTGCCGCAACCGTATGAAACTTCATAATCGAGAGAGTTGGCCGTGCTGTTAGGGTCGCGTAGCTGTGAGATCACTTTCGGGAGATGGTGGCTTCGATTCCCACCGTCGGCAGCCCCGAAGATGGTTTTCCGTAGTTTCCCATTTTGCATCAGGCAAATGCTGGGGCTTTACGTTAATCAAGATCACGGTCGATTCTCTCCACTCCCCGTCCTTTGCTGTCCCATCATCGCTGTAAGATCTATCTGTGATGGTGCGACGTACAGCAAATTGTTAAAAAAGAAAAGTAATGCAAGTAAGGGATTACAATATTGGAGCAAAAGGGAAGTTTATTACAGAACATTGAACACTTGAAGGGAGATTCTAGTATCATGTGGATCCGTCTCTAATTTGGATTCAAATGGTGATACGAACAAGTATGTAGGCATAAATGTTTCGTATGGTATCCCGCGGCATAATATTTGCTGGGTCTAGACTCCTCTTTTCTAAATTTGGCGCCTCATGTGCTCCCAGACTTGTTCAATGCGTGCTAGGTCCGGCGGTCGAGCAGGCCACGTAAGTTCGACAATGTTGCGGAGGTATTCCAGTGATACCCTTGATGTATGCGGTTGGGAATTATCCTGCTGCAAAATACCTCTTGGAAGACCTGCGTGTTCTGCTGCCAGTGCCCCTCATATAGAATCACTAGAGTTGGCCTCCCAGGCCAGCACACCAGCAGTGGGGCGGTGTGTCGCGCGACAGCAAAGGCAGGATTGAAATGCTTACCACGAGGTCTCCAGACACGAACATGGCGATTGTCTTGTCAGCGCCCGGAGAAAGCCTAGATTAGTAAAAAAGAACCGAATCCAGTCCGTAGCAATCTAAGTTTGTTGTCCACGACACTACTGTAAACGGAGAGGGCGGTGGGTGAGTATCAAATTGCAGGACACCGTGAGAATAAATTTCCTTCAGCCAAGTTTCTGTAAATGTTTCGGTGCACACAGGAGTCTGAAACGATGGTGTTTTATGTGCGTTGATAGTGTACAGCATAACAGTTGGATCTACTCGTGCATATCGGACGATCAGATAATTCTCTCTCCTAGTGGTGAGTCCAGGGCGTCCAGAGCCCATTTTCTGTATGTGCGTGCCCGCACGTATCCACTGTGCCTAACAAACTCTAGAAGTCTCTTCAGAATTACCTAGATGACAGACGATTCGTCGATACGTCCACTCAGCCTCGCGCATTCCAACTCCCCTCCTCAAACTCCGACGATTGAATGAAATCTCTTCATCTGCGTTACAGGGGCATGTCGAGTGATCGATGGGTTTGCCACAGCCATAGGCAACATTCAGCTACGTACAAGTAGCCTCTACAAGCCTTTACATTGGCCACGGGTGGCAGCAGGTCTACGTCCTCTGGTATCAAAGTATTTCAACTAATCAAGTCACTAGGCTAATGATTTGGCTATATGCTTGAGATATGACTGTATGCCAATTTCTGCAGTAAAACGAAAACTTCTCTTTGGTACATGATTTCTTTTGGTGATGAGTCTATTTAACTGCCCTTGCTGACGAGATCTAGTGTTTACAGTGCACAACGTTTTCTGGCATGGGCAAGAGCAGGTTATTATTATTTAACGACCCTTCAATTTCTATTTATTTTAAGAGAGTATTGGTGTTTTATCTTGCAGACAAATTTCAGCGTTCCGGTAGCCAGTTGTCGCTATTAACCACCCTCAAAATCTACCGACCTGAGTTGCGATTGAATCTGCTTTCCTGGGAAAATACGGTCAACCACTAATCGATTGCACCACTGAGGATGGTTACTAAACTCTGGACTCTGAGAGTTCGTTTGAAGAGAGTTCTTACAACATAAACATCGCTTCCTAGCCGAATGAAGTTCACGCTTATTGGTTTATTTCAGTCCCTCCAAATAGAAAAGCCTTGCTTTTTATGCCTCATTCGTGTGTGTTTGAAAGCCGATGGATTTTACTATGGATTTGTCTGTTTAAGTTCTTGAAGCTGAAACTATGAGTATCTAACACGAGGAGGCTCCTCGTTACATACGGAAAGATGTTACTCCGCTATCGTCCTAGAAATCGAAGAATACACTCTCCCGAGTTAGTTGTCGAAATTTGCCTTTGCCTGTGGTCGACCAGTGTAGTGTATCTTTGGCTCCTCAATCATATTGTGGATACTAGGTCCTATGCCACTTGTAACTAAAGCCATACTTTGATTGGTCCGTGAAGCTGTACCATTTAGATTCCGAAAGTATGAATCCCGCCACTAACCTTTACTATCCCGGTGAAGAAACTATATTGCCACCAGAGGCCATAAACCTGCTGCCATCCGCGGCCAATGTAAAGTCTTGCAGAGGCTACTTGCCTGTAGTGAGGTGTCAAAGGGTGCCACTTCAGGCGAGTATAGGTTGGGGAGAGAGGACTTACAGAACGGTGGTCACGTTAGTTTTTCGTCATGAAGTTCCTCACGATGCGCGAGGTGTGTAACGGCGCACTATAATAATGCAATAACCAGTACTCGTTTTTCCGTATGTCAGGCCGATTGCGCCGCACATCTTCCCTCACTCGTCCCAAAACTTCTTTGTTAAACGTTTGCTATCATTTGGGGCGTTGCGCATTGCCATCTTCTACAGACACCCGACCTTCTTTCAAACGCTTAAACCACACTTCCCTGAATACTGGCTTAAACGAGTACGACAACTTAAAACTGATGTTCAAATATTGAAACAATGAAACCTCAAAAGTGAAAGCGCATTCAAGAGGCCATTCCAGAAAGGCAACGGTTTTGTAGTTATGTAGATTAACTTCAGCTGGCCCCGCGGTCTAGGGTTAGCGCGCCTGTCTTTCACCCAGAGGACCACAGGCTCGATTCCCAGCCAGATCATGGATAATTTTACCTGAAACTGAGGACTGATTCGAGGTCAGCTCAGCTTGCGTGATAGTAAGTGAGGAGCTGTCTGATGATGAGATTACGGCCTCGGTCAAGAAAGACAAGAATAACGGCCTAGTGGATTGACCGTGCCGACCACTGGACACCTCGTAATCTACAGGTTCCTGGAACTGAGCAGCGGTCGCTTGGCAAGCCAAGAGCCATCGGGGCTGTTGCGCCATGGCATTTAGTTGTTTTTTTTTGGTCGATAAGACCTCGTGAATACTCGGCAAAATCGATGTCGCCGCGCTGTAGAGTCCCCTTTCAAGTAAAATCACTACTTGTTCCCCACCAAAGTGACCGTAGTTCGAAATCTGGTCAATAGAAGTGGGAAACTTCACGCCCATGCTCTTCGGATTCCACGTTAAACGGAAGGCCTCGTGGCTATGACCACGATATCTCATAAAACTTCAAACTTGCTTTGGTTTCCAAAAATATTGTGAAGTACGGAAAACTTACTGTGATGTTTGGAACACCAGTGTGAGATTTGGAATGAGTAGCGAGAAAATTGCGGAACACTGAAACGTATTATTCCAATATTTTATTTTACTTAATCCATCTACCCTCCAGGGCTGGTTTTTCTCCCGGACTCAGCGAGGGATCCCACCTCTACCGCCTCAAGTGCAGTGTCCTGGAGCGAGAGACATTTGGTCGGGAATACAACCGGAAGGAAGACAAGTACCTCGCCCAGGCGGCCTCACCTCCTGTACTGAACTGGGGACCTTGTGGGGGATGGGAAGATTTGAAGGGTGCAAGAAAGACGGAAGGAAGCGGCCGTGGCCTTAATGTATGTACCATCCCGGCATTCGCTTGGAGAAGAAGTGGGAAACCACTTCGAGGATGGCTGAGGTGGGAATCGAAACCCCTCTACTCAGTTGACATCCCGAGGCTGAGTGGACGCCGTTCCAGTCCTCGTACAACTTTTCAAATTTTGTGGCAGAGTCGTGAGTCGAACCCAGGTCTCCGGGGGTGGCAGCTAATCACAGTAACCACTACACCATAGAGGTGGACGTGCTCCAATATACCTGTAGATAAGCAGTTAATTAGCTACAACAATCAGCTCTCTACCTATGCCATTTGCACTGAACACAATGCCGCGAACGTAAACAGACCAATAGACGCCCGCAGACCCTCATACGCCGATATCGGCAACCTTGACATGCAGCAAGTTACCAAATCGGCACAAACCACAGCAGATAAGACAACACACAATAGATGACACTAGCCTGATATTCTTAAGTAAAAAGCCATACTTTTCCAGTGTGACTCAGTTAATACAACTTTTAAGTTCTTCACTTTGTCGAAACACGTTATATAACGCTTGAAACATTATAACTTGCCTATAAAAATATTAACTATTAGTAAAATATTGACATGCTTCCCTCTACAAGAACACGCTCAGCCGGGCTGCGTGGCTCAGACGGTTGACGCGCTGGCCTTCTGACCCCAACTTGGCAGGTTCGATCCTGGCTCAATCCGGTGTTATTTGAAGGTGCTCAAATACGTCAGCCTCGTGTTGGGACTAAATTCCGGCACCTCGGCGTCTTCGAAAGCCGTAAGTGTAGTTAGTGAGACGTAAAACGAAGAACAGTATTTATTATTAGAACACACTCAGATTCTAATAATAAATAATAATGTTATTTGTTTTACGTCCCACTAACTACTTTTTAAGGTCTTCGGAGACGCTACACTCAGGTTCTATCAAATCACTTTTAACCATGCTTATATATGTATAATATTGTTTACGTTCCGTGAACTTGTTAATGATTGTCGCATCTCTAGAGATGTGAAATAAGTAAGTCCACTTCGTCTACGTTCGGCTTTGTACAGTCAGCTTCAAGCGTTTTGCAACAGTTCTGACTCATTGTGTCAGTCACTCTCAATCTACCCTCGCTCGCTCTCCTCAACACTGTGAAATTGTGAAAAAATGGCATACTCCCATTTAGCGCAGTGGGTCAGCTGTTGGCTGTAGATCTCAAAATTCGTGCTTATCATTAACAGCTGATGTTTGAATCCCTGAGCGAAGGACATTTTCAAATGAATGGATACACCTTAATGACATCAGGCTGCGAACATGCTAAGTTTGGCCGTGCAAACTTCGATACTAAATGCTTCACTCGACTCTGACATTGCACATCATTCACACGCGTCAAGACAGCAAGTGATGACTGTCTTCCAACACGGCAATTTTTAGCATTCGCGATGCAGCGATTCGGTTAGGGCTGCTCAGAGATGGATGAAGCAGTGTTGGGTGTCAGGAGACATTGGAAGTCTATCGGGCACTGGTTTAAAGAGGGTTTCTACAAGGGAAGACAACAGGTTAATTGAAACTGCACAGGAGAACCCGGTCTTAATCTCGCCGGTGCTTGTGCAGGCGACCAATTTTCCTGGATGTCCAGAACGTAAGCTATTACGAGAAGCCGGAATCCATTGCAGAAAAGTCTCTCTCCGATGAAGTCATGGACGATCGATGCGCCTTCACCAAGATGGAGTTAAATCGTATTTGGGATCATGTGACCTTATCTGACGAGACTTCTTTCAGTTCGGTGGAGGTCCGGCCGGTTCATGTTAACAGACCACAGGGAGCCCAATACGGTAGAAGATATACAGCGTGTGTCAGAACTGCACCGACAAAAGAAATCGGGGATGCTCTTCGTTTTATGTTAAGAATTGGCGAAGAAAATTGTTCTTTACGAGAAAATGAGGATACTTTGTTATTTCCGGCTGCGCGATTCAAAGTGACTAACTTGCCGTATTAGCTACGCCAGAGAGCCAGTCGCTGCCTGTTGCTGTGCGTCACAGGAGGGAAGGGAAGGGAGGGGATGTGGGAAGTGGGAAGTGGGAAGTGGGAAGTTGGAGATAGAGGTAATGCTCGGTGCGAATGCACAAGTTTCTCGATCGTTTCGCATAGTCGTTTCCTAGCCCCAGTAGGCAGTGCAAAGTTTGTTCTGAACAAATTAGCTACTGCGTGAACCCCATAGAAAGAGAATATGAACTTTTACCAAGAATACAGGCAGCTATCCAGGTCGTTCGCGACACACCACACATCCTGAACAGAGTCCAAAGCCACTACCTGTGCATCGAAATTGGAGGGGGCATATCGAACATCTACAGTAATCAATCCATTGGGCACATTGTTTCCTTCGTTCAGTATTTCATTCCATTTACAATGTTGTGAGTGAAGGAATACACAATTGTGATGCGACAGCGTTGCATCTTTGAGCATGTTAAACAATAAGGAACGTTACAGTGACGAACAGATGAGAGGAGAAACGATCTGGTGCATCCCTTCACTGATACGTGTGTCTTAATTACAGTGTGTTCTTGTTCTGTGTATTCAGGTACCGGTACGGCTGTTTAATAAACTAACTCTGGATATTGCCTGTAAGGAGCAAGAACAATCTTGTGCAAATCGAACGAGGAAAATTATGCGTACGCGTAGAGCATTATCTCTGTCTCCATCGTACACCCCAGTTCCCCGGCTTGAGCTCTGGCATAGCAAATATGGCGAGTTAGCCAATTAGAATCGCGCGCTCGGAAGTAACAAAGTAACCTTATTTTCTCGAAAAAAAACATATTCTCCGCCGATCAGATCGCACCATCGTTCTTAACGTAACACGAAGAGCATCTCTGATTCTTTTTGTCGGTATAGTTCTGATACATCCTGTATAACCGAGTGTTCACGCAGTGGTCGCATATCTTTGTCGTATTGGGCTGGATATCGTCTGATGGGATTCGAGTGCTTCATCGGATAAATAGGCCTCTTTGGACATTCTGCAGAATATTATGGTTCCGAATGTACGAGAGCGCTATCCAGGTAAGGTAATACAGTTCGTGAAAGACAACTCACCAATCCTCACGAGTGGTCGTTTTCAGGGCTAATTTTCTGAGCAGGGCTCAAATGAACTATTCAACTGGGTCCCTCGATCTCCAGACTTCAATCCTATTCAACATATGCAGGCAAGGTGGAAACGCCATATAAAACACTTGCCTCACCCTCCCCAGCGTTCGCATTATACTTTCTGTATCGTTATGTTGGACGCATGGGAGGAGATCTCACGACATAGAGTGCCAAATGGACTTTTCCCGCCCTTCAAAAATCCGACTACATCTGCCTGGTTTGAACCCGCTATCTTTGGATCCGGAGGCCAACACTCTACCACTGATCAACAGAAGCAGCTTATGTTATTCTGATATGCGGACAGCTGCAGTGTAAATCGAAAGTCGATTTCGTCACGAACGTGTTGTTTCAAAATAAGCGAGTTGTATCGCTTTTTGTTGCAGCCGTACCGCCTACTCGACAGGACTTAAATATTTTTCATGCGTCATTTATTTATTTTTATCTAACATACACTAGTGACTTATCCATATAGCTGCCGTATTGGGAGAAATGTTACTGTGCTCAGACAAGGGAGTGTAATAGGAGGACGAGGCATGTAACTGCGAGGACGTCAGACCTCGTACGAGCTTTATGAGTAACAGATGAATACAGAATGGGGACACGAGATCTCAGCCGATTTTATTGCGGTTAGATTGTCGGCGCCAGACGTATGGGCCCCTCCATCTCTGAAGTCATGCAGGCACTGGGCCTTTCAAGGGCCACCGCATCAAGAGTGTACCGTGAGTACGTGGATTCGGGCTAAACAACCACCGCCAGGGTGAAATGTCATGGTTTACGATGCGTCGATGACAGAGGACGCCGACGACTAGCTTGGATCGTAAGAGTGGATAGACGGGCCACAGTACAACAGATCACCCGGCAATTCAGCGCTGGACAACAAGGACGTGTGAGCTGCCATACTGTCCAGAACCATCTCCTCGCCACGGGGTACAGAAGCAAGCGTCCCACAAGGATACCTCTGCTCAACACATATCACAAGGTACAACGACTGACATGGGCAAAGAAACACCTCCATTGAGCGCTCGAAGCATGGAAAAACGTCGCCTGGACAGATGAGTCGAGGTATCAGTTGATACGCGCCAATGGCTGGGTTGGGACGCGTCGTCAACCAGATGAGGCAACAGATCTACAGTATGTTGCCAACTGGGTACAGTTCAGGTCAGTGGTGGTGGTGGTGGGAAATGTTCACGTGTTGAAATGGACCCCGGGTATCTAACAACGTCCTTCACCGTCGAACATTATAGGAACCAGCTGGGGTCTCTCCTTAACTGTGCCTGACTGATTCGACGAGCACTCCACGAATGTAAAAATGCTCACCTGCCCCCCGAGAAGCCCCGATCACAATCCTATTGAGCTCATCTGTGATGCTTTGGAAAGGACCTTTCTCCGACCAATCCTCTTGGATTATGGGAGGCAGTCAGCGATGGATCAATATGCGTCCCCGACGCTTCCGGTGTCTTGTGGAGTCCATACTACCAACACCTCGCACCGTTGCCCGTCATACTATTGAACGCCGCATGTTTCTGCCTTTCCGCTCACCGCGTCATAGTCACATCAGGAATACGTCATCTTATGTCGACTTTCTCGAATATTTTCGTACGTCTCCAGAGCCTTCCACATGCACTGTATATACCGAGACTATCCGTACTTTCCTTAGTCCAGTCTTGACTGCAGTGTGTGTGTGTGTGAAGGACTCAACATCTTGCCGTAACGCGTGCTGGTCACGCCTTATCATTATCCAGCACTCAGGACTTTTCATTTGGAGGCACTTGGTGAGCAAAGACATTTCATTATTTGCTGAGACTTAGTTTCCCATAACCCTTTAGGATCTAGCGTTCTCACCTCTACTACTACTGAAACGTTTTCATTCCTTCCTTGAAGGGGGAGGCTGGCCTCTTAGACGGTGACGCCGTCTCTCAGGCCAGGAGATTTGTTACGGTGAAGGATATGCTGGGAGAAGGTGAGGGGGTCGCAGGCCGTGGCCTGTACTAGGAACTATCCCGGTATTCGCCTTAGTGCAGGAAAATGGAAAACCACGGAAAACAATCCTCAGGACAGCCGAGGGTTGGGGCCAGCCGCGATGTCCAGCCCTGTCCCGCCTCCCGAATGCAGAGGCGTAGAGCTACGGTGAGAGCCATGGCCACCCCTCCGCTCTCGCCTCTATTCAAGCAATCGAAATATATATTCTCGTAACTTTGTGCATTTGGTGCCAGTGCTATGATTGATTAGTGTACATAACAAGTTTTGGAATTGATGTATCACGATGTCTGACTGTTGGAACGTTAAGTGCAACATTCTCCATCAATTCGTTACAGACTCTTTCATTATATCGTGATAATTTTCTAAATATTATGCCTTTTTACTTTGCTCGACGAGGTCCCCTTTCCGATCCCTGCCTGTGATCTCCCCTTCCTTTCCCAGTATAGGTTCTTTCTATTTGTTAGGTGCTCTATATCCTGGAGCTGTGCTCGCGTATGCCATTTTATCTGAAATGTACTAAAGTTTTGTGGCCAGTTTAAGTTACGGACATTTCATACTTTTCTCAAGACTTAATTGAGGTTGTTATTGCTACGCTAGTTTTTCGGTGCTCTTCCTTGTTGTTTGTAATTCGTTTATTTAAAATGCAATAATTGTTATCGATCTTGTTATCGATTGTTCTTGTATCCTAATATTGGATCCTTTGGGTTTCTACAAGCTTCCCGGACTGTGCTAATTGGTTATTTTTTATTGGTTACCTTCACACTATTGTAAAATATGGTACAAAGTTATAATATATCTGACTTCGGCCTATTTGAATCTTATATAATACGTCACAAACCATTAGCTGAGCTAACCAGAGATATCTTTACCGCTGACCAGTTGGGTCAGTAATATCGATAAACCTACGGCGGCAACTTGAAGACGAGGAAAGTTTTGACGGCAGACGCCTGTATTGCACGATGTTGTTTATAGGAACAATTGGATGAAAGTAGTGATATAGGCGTTTTACACAGAAAATTCCGTATTACCACTGGCTATGGATCAATACTAGCATTGGTATACGTTTATTAAGCATCTATTAGTGCTGAGTGCCATAATATTGTCTCTGTGAATACGAGCCTGTTTTTTTGGCACAGGAGATCAGTGTCTAACAAGCAGCTCATGCTCATGGTATTTCTGAATTTAATTTAAACTAGCTGGTGTACCCGTGCGTCGCTACGTAATTCTACATTCCATACAGAATTCTAGATGGACTCGTGCACACGTTGTGAATAAGACTTTATTACGTTGCATACTAACACAGCTACTTAAAAAATAAATTTGAGGCGCAATCTCCTAAACTACCATTTCCTTCAGCGTGAATATAGTTATTTGTAGTCTATACTGTAGTGATTTATTCTCTGACTTTACGTACTGATTTTCATTAAATGCGGTTGACCCATTTTCTCGTGATATGGACATAGCAATAAAAATCGAAATGCATGAATGTCTCTGTTATCACAGACGATACGGTAAAATGGTATGAGATATAAATGATCAGTAATTTAATTCTATAGAACTTTACTTACGTACACTCATATTCATAAAATACTGAACACCTTGAAAGACTAAAGATAGGAAGTTCATATTCACAGGACATATTCTTTAGTATGTTCTGTAGAAACGATTAGTATTTCAGTCACCTAGGTTCAGCATGCGTCCTGTTTCCTAGTAGGCACTGGGTCCTCCACGGGCACTGATAACTTGTTCCAAGCGTGTTGGAATTTACGTGTATAAGGCGCGAATGGCATCCTGGGGTACATCAATCCACGCTGCTTTCACCTGATTCCAGAGTTTATCTTTGGTGGTTGGCACTGGGTCACAGCGCCACACCCGTCGTTTCACCATATCCCACACATTTTCAATTAGCGACAAGTCCGGTGATCGGTCGGACCAGGGCAACAGTCTGACATCCTGTGACAGCAAGAAGGCACGTTTTCGTGCAGCAACATACGGTCGCTCATTGTCCTGCTGAAATATGGAGTTTGGGGTGTCGTACAGAAAGGGTATGGCTAAAAGTCGCAGGATATAATTCACGTAGGTCAAACTGGTCACAGTGCCCTGGACACGCACCAACTGTGATTTGTGGTTGTACCCAAGAGCACCCCATACCATAAGGCCTTGAGTTGGCGCTGTATGTATTGTGCGAATGCAATCGACGTGGTGCGTCTACCCCTGTCCACGGCGAACCAAAGTGTGGCCATCATTTTCAAACAAACAGAAGATGGATTCGTCCGAAAACATTATCTGCTGCCATTCCTGTCCCCAGTGACGTCGTTCCATACACCTTTGCAGTCTAGCATGTTTATGCACATTAGTCAAAGGTAGGCGGAGAATTGGACGACGCACTGGTAACCCAGACCGTAATAAACGACGACGGACTGTCACTCCTGATAGTGTACGATGTGTTACACTGTCCCACTGTTGCACCAGAGCCGAGGAGGACGGAGATCTCTCCTGTAATGCCATTCGGACGAGGTGTCGATCTTCTCGGGGGGTGGTCTGGGTTGTGCGACCAGACCCATCTCGTCGTGTTGTACGGCCTTGGTGTGGAGCATTCTGTTCACACCCATAGCACTGCCGACACACTTCGGCCCACACGAGCAGAAATTTCCTGGATGGATGCACCACGATCTCTCATGCCAAAAATGCGCCCTGTTTCAAACTCACTCAATTGACGGTACTGTTCTCGCATACATCTGCGAGGCATCTGCACGTCTGCTCATGTTTTACCTTCGGTCTATAGCGACAACGAGAGCCAAAGGCATGTTTTACCAGTCGGTGGTGGTGCGCCGAAATATCGATGTGGACCTTGAATCTGAGGGCCGACATGGTTCAAATGCCAATCATTTCTTCAGAACATACTTATGCACATGTCCTGTGAATATGAACTTCCTATCTCTAGTCTTTAAAGTTGTTCAGATTTTTTTTAACATCAGAGTTGTATTTATCGATAGAATCACTACTAGCATAGATAGCTGAGACTTAAGTTCGATTCCTTCCCCTAAACTACAATTTTACTCAGCGTGAATAAAATTATTTATATCCTAGATTCAAGCGCCTCATTTCCCGACTTTAGACACAGATTTTCATTAAATTATCTTCATTCATTTTCTCGTGATTTGCGTACATACATACTTACATGCATACATGCATACATACATACATTCATACATACATACAGGCAGGTACACAGACAAAGAGAGATGACGAAAAATGGAATAGTGAACTTCCTTGTTACTGTGGACCCCGACCGATAAAGAAATGCCATTCTTTTTAAATTCTGAGCAATGTAAAGACAAAACTCTTATTTTATATATACAGGTATACACTGCGTATCCAAAAGTTACGGGAAGGGATATCCCTTTTAAAAAATGTGCCGTGTAAGGCCCCTGAGCGTTGCGGCTAGCTGCGGCGTAGCTGAGCAGTCTGTCACAGACACCAGTGTCTTGAAGATGGCAACACTTCGCGAGTTAACCGACTTTGAACTTGGATGATCGTCGGCGCACGGCGCATGTGTCAGGCATTGCGGGAAGACCACAGGTGTTTAAAGAACGGACATCACGTCGCCTCCGAAGAACCATTCTGGACGCTCGACGGGCAACTGTGAGTCAGATCACCGCCCACTTGAATGCTGGGAGTCAGGAACCCATTTCTACCAGGACTGTAAGAAGGCAGGTACACCGCATAGGCTTCACCAGCCGACGACCAACTCGTGTCCCTTAGCGGGCACCTCGACGCAGAGCTCAATGACGTGTATGGGCCCGCGAATATGAGCAGTGGACCATGGAGCGGTGCCGGCGTGTTGTATGGTCTAATGAATCCCGCTTCCAGTTGTATCGAGCTGATGGGCCCGTGAGAGTGTGCCGTATGCACCATGAAAGTATGGATCCTGCTTGTCAACAAGGTTGTGTATAGGCTCATTTCCGGTCTGGGCGGCCAACACATGGTCGCAATTAGGCCCCATTGTCCGGCTGCAGGGAGCGCTGATAGGTGCACGTTATGTGGACATTCTTTCAGACCATCTGGATCCCTTTCTGGCCCTAGAGTACCCTAATGGAGATGCCATGTTTCAACAGGGCAATGCGCCATGTCACTGCTCTGTGGTGGCACGCAGTTGGTTGGAGAGGCGCTCCAGTGAAGTCACGACCATGGACTGGCCATCCAGTTTCCCCGATCTTAATCCAATCGAGCATTTATAGGATACTGTCGATGCTAGTGTACGCTCCATGAACCCCGCACAAACTACACAAGACTAATTGTGGGTAGCAGTGCAAGATGCGTGGGTCCAGGTCCCTGCAGAACGATTCCAACACCTTGTAGAGTTGATGCCTCGCCGTATTGCTGTCGTTTGGGGGCCTGCGGAGGAGCAACTCGTTATTAATGTCACATTCAGTGCCTGCCCATGACTTCTGGCCACTCAGTATACATTTTAATAGGTTCGTGACCCAAGCCGTTTAGCCCCTTGCTCGGTACATCTAAGTTTTTTAGGGTAGCTGAAAATAGATCTGTTCGAGATCCAACCAGCCTTTGTCTCACGAGGCAGAGTGAACACATTTTCTGCCCGAAGTCCAGAATGAAATTAATTGGACTGGCCAGGAATCGAACCCAGGGTAAAACGCTGGAATTCTACCCGCACACCACGAACATGATCACCATACTCTGCGATTTCGAATATTTGTTTTCCTCCTAGAATGATATTGTATCAACATAACCACAGCCGGCACCGATGGTCAATATAGGTTAGCGTGCTAGCTTCTTGTACTCAAGATTGTGCGTTTGATCCCCGCAGACGTCAGTGAATATTTCTTTCTTGAAGATGAGAAAATCCATAGCATGCCACGCCATGCATATCGGCATGTAAGAAATAATCCTGATGGGCACGTTAGATATTAATTCGACTAAATTAAGTCAGCATTTCCTTTTGTCTGCATAGCGTTCTCCTTCGGCTTTTAGTCAACTACTGAGGCGGTACCTACTAACGAGAATTTTTTTACAAGTTGCTTTACGTCGCACCGACACAAATAGGTCTTATTGTGACGATGGGAAAGGAAAGGGCTAGGAGTGGCAAGGAAGCGGCCGTGGCCTTAATGAAGGTGCATTCCCAGCATTTGCCTGGTGTGAAAATGTGAAACCACGGAAAACCATCCTCAGGGCTGCCGACAGTGAGTTTCGAACCCACTATCTCCCGAATGCAAGGTCACAGCTGCGCGCCCCTAACCTCAGAACCAGCTCGCTCGGTATATTGGCATTGCAGTTTAATATCGTCCCTGTTCTGCCAAAACGGCGAATGTGACAATACTCTTCCTATCCATTTTTTCCCTTAAGACTGGTCACACCTTCCAGCCACATATTGATATGCGGTCCATCAGAACAATTTCCGTTGAGTTGGTTTTCCTATGCGCGTGTGTAAATGAAAATGAACCTTACTGTACCATACTGAAGGAATGTATATTTGCATTACATTTACCCACTCCTAGAGTGTGATGTATTTAAGGTTCATTTTCCTTTACACACGCGCATTGGAAAATGAACTCAACGAAAATTGTTCTGATGGAATGCATATCAATATGTGGCTGGAATGCGTGACCAGTCTTAAGGGAAATAATGGATAGGAAGATCATTGTCACATTCGCCGTTTTGGCAGAAAAAGAACGATATATTTTATTGATCACGCCTGACAACTGCACATTGTAAAGAGGAGTTGCATCTTGTGAAGTTGTGGATAACGATAAGACCTATCTGTGTCGGTGCGACGTAAAACAGACTGCAAAAAATGAAAAATATAGTTTTTTTAAAGACGGATTTCGGCCATTCCTTGTCTCTGAAGAATTTGAAGGAATGAGATACTTGCGTGGTATAAAGTATAACTTCATCAGTATTCGTGAGAAATCCATTGGCGTATTACAATTTATCTGCGGTCGTCTTGCAGCATGTTAAAAAGTTCACGCAGTGCCAGCAAACGTTGGTATATTCTATTAAGTGCGAGCTGTATTTGCCGTCTGTCGGCTCGTTTACGTGACAAACCTTCCTCCTCATCCAATGTTTTTAATCCGCCACTACACTGCAGTTCCCTTGGTCTCCGCCCAGAGGGAGTTGTTCAGCGCTCTAGGCCGGTGTATGACCATGCTCTCCTCGCGACACCTAAACGAGGTCTCTCTCACCACGTGTTACTCACAAGGGGAGGCCTCAGCTACAGGGTCGCAGATTTCGTTCAAACTTCGGGAGTTTGATTGATCTATAAAAATGAAAAGGATTCGTTTCCGAGGATTTATTCCCTTGTTTTCCATTTGCTTTACGTCACACTGGCACCTATAGATTATTAAGGCGACGATGGGACAGGGAAGATCTAGGAGAAGGAAGGAAGGAAGGAAGGAAGGAAGGAAGGAAGGAAGGAAGGAAGGAAGGAAGGAAGGAAGCGACCGTGGCCTTAATGTAAGTACAGTCCCAGCATTTGCCTGGTGTAAAATGAAATACCACGGAAAACCAGGGCTATTTACTTGGGGGTCGAACCCACTATATTCCGAATGCACGAAGACTTGTGCTATTGGCCTTTATTTTAGAAGAAAATCGCCTTTCAAATTTAACAGACTGCGTACCTGTTGGCATACCGATCTTGTTTGCTCATTACGTCAGCACCGCGAGTTATGGTTGCTGTCTGGGAGCCAGATGGGTTGGAATCCCCCATCGGCCATCCTCGAAATAGTTTTCCGTGGCTTTCCATTCGAACTCCAGGAATGCCGGGGTAGTACACAGAATTTCTAGAATGTTCAATTACAATTGTATAATAATGTTATTGGCTTTACGTCCCACTAACTATATTTTTGGTTTTCACAGACGCCGAGGTGCCGGAATTTTGTCCCGCAGGAGTTCTTTTACGTACCAATAAATCTGCCCACACGAGGCTGACGTATTTGAGCACCTTGAAATACCACTGGACTGAGCCAGGATCGAACCTGCCAAGTAGGTTCAATTACACCTGCACGAGAGAAAACAAACACCACTGCACAGCGGTACATATAGCTCACCTCAATGATGTGTAGAGGTGTATCTGGTGAACTAAACATGTCCTCTAACACTCAAGTCACTAAAGCCATACTCTAAAAACAAGTCATTTTCCTGGTGAGTATATGTAATACCACTGACCTAGTGGCCAGGTCCCTGGCTTCCACGCCTGTGCTCATTTTAATTTGAATGATGAAAACATTTCTTAGCAACGTAGGGGTCTCCATATTACGTAAAACGTAAAATTAAGCAATTTCCTTAATTATGCCAAAAGCTGAAAGGCTAAAGGGCTCGGAAAGTTTCCAAATTGTGAGTCTTGGATAGCTCTATCAAAGGAAAAAAAATCACTTCCGGACAATGCAGCTCCGGAAAAACAACCCTAAATCGATGATGAGGATGATGATGATGATGATATTTGTTGTTTAAAGGGGCCTAACAGCTAGGTCATCGGCCCCTAATGGTACAAGATGGAACAAAAAGACATGATAATTACAATTTTAAAATATATCCACTGATTAAAATCATAATAAATGATGATGAAAAATGATTATGAAATTAAAAATATCAGTGGATCTAATTCGCAACGACTTAGTTTCTAATAAAAGTATAGAAACTATACGTTACAAGGGAATAAGGCATTGCCTTGAGGTACGGAGATATATATTATTCAAGTTGTAAGTTAAAATGACACATTAAAATACGCAAACGCGAACTAAAATACAGTCAATGGGATGAAAACGTAGTTAACAAAAATACACTAACACGAAGGACATTATTACACACGACAAAAAGACCACCATTTCTCATAAAACGGACGACGATGTCTGCTGACTGCTCATCATTTCGTAGGAAGAGGGAAATGGCACTCGGGAGTTGTAGACTACGGCGTAGACCGGCCAGGTCCACGCACTCCGTACGGATGTGTGCCACGGTTAGATGACCGCCGCAAGTACACACCGGGGGGCGTTCACCCTTCGGGTAGGTAAGAGTGCGTTACTATGTCATGGCCAATCCGAAGACGACTTAATACCACTTCTTCTCTCCGTGAATCTCGAAGCGAAGTCTTCAATACCTTCGTACTTCCTTTCATCGCTCTCAGCTTATTTGGGAGAGGGGTGGCCTGCCATTGCATCTCTCAATGGGACATAACTAGATGCCTGACAGCTGACAGCGAATGTCATTGGCTGGAACCCTGTAAGGCAACGAGGGCAAGGTAACAGCCTCCTTGGCAGCCTTATCTGCTAACTCGTTTCCCTCTACACCCATGTGACTTGGGAGACTTACTGAACCCTTTGGTCCACACTGAAGGATACCTACCTTCCTTACCTATCAGCAAAAGTTCATGAGATATGTCTCTTGGGTCGTATCAGGTTCTTCTTCACTTGCTGAGGTAAAGGTAAGGTTCAGTAATTCTAATCTATCTACTCAAATGAAAGGTCTGTTTAAAAAATATTCCTATTTATTCAAGTAATCTCTGAAGAGTTAATCATTATCATCGGTATGATTAGAATCCAATCGTGTCCACTGGACACCACAATCATTTTGCACAGAAGGTCAGAAGACTGGTGTGAGCCTTTGACATAACTGCCTGATGGGCATCCTTACTAGAAACCATTGTCTCAATTATTAATTAAAGAAAAGAAAGTCTGAAAATCCTTAGATTCGGCTTCCATGTGAGACTACATGTGCCATAATAGTGATTCTTTATGGTCCAGTCCTCGTAACACGAACTCTGGACTCTGGGTATAATTAAGGCCGTCCAATCGGTGTGTGTCACACAGTGGTTATACGGCATGGACCCTTAATTGAATCGATGTGACCTGCGACTATGTCATGGACCGACATCTAAACTTCTAAGTTACTTTAAAGTCATTGTGGATGATGACCACAAGGAAAATGATTCTTCGGTGGCATATGGCCCTACTCTAAGTCACTGAGGTTGATGACCCCATGAACATCCAAGTTTCTAAGCTGAAAGCTAAACACACTTAAGTTACATCGGTTGATTACCAAAGTTTCCACTTTACTAACCCCAGCACATTTACTGCTCAATCAATCAATCAATCAATCAATCAATCAATCAATCAATCAAAGTTAAATAATGCAACAACAACAATGCTCACAATACTTTGTGGCAGTAAAATCCATTACCTTCGGTTATGTCCCCTTAATTGTTACGTTAACATTTACATATTCCCCAGAAAACAAGCTAAGATTTCCAGAATGCATCTCCAAGTTATTCGCTTGATTTAAAGTTATTTCAAAATACGTTTCCACTGAATTTAATAATTAAATAAAATTAAATGATTTAATGAAATCTTAATGAACAACAAATTCTATCTCCGCGGACGAATAGTTTCTTTCACATGTCCCTATACAAGTCTTGCCGTAATTCATTTTAATCATGTCGGATGTCTATCGTCGGTAGCTGGAAAAAATTTACTTCACTTATTTCCAGTATTTATCTTGTTTCGTGACATCACCCTTTAATTTAATGTAATACTAACCATTATTACTACTTGGACAACCCTGATAATTAAGTACAAACCATAAGTAACTCGCCGTACATGGTAAACCGATTACGATGTCATATCCTGTCGTAAAATTTCCGTGAAGCTTTGTGCGCCCCCGACAAACAAAACAATCATCATCACCACCATCACTCTATACTTTGGACAACCCTGAAATTGGCTAACCTTACTCATTATACTCTAAGTTCGTGGTCTCAAATGTACATTACAATATCAACTAAGCAAATTTACAGTATCTAGTAACATACGCGTTATTCCCGGATGACAATTTCAACTAGATTTCGTAATTATTGATATCCACTGCCAGGAAATGTGATCTCAATTCTAACACACTCAAATCCCGTTACCCGAGCTGCGAACTCCTATCAGCTGACGGCGTTGAGCCCCGACTCTCGCCCTGCTGTAATATGAGACATCTGTTCGTCCTGCCTGACTGGCCTCTCAGACTGAAACCTTTAACTTTGCCGACATTATTAAACAAATACGCTATTTCTAACCAACAAAATGCACATAGATTATACTTCAAAATGCAAATTGTACACGTCGCAAATTAATACCGGTATGGATTCTCTAGTCTACTTTCCATCCCAAATATTACACAAAATCTCCCTCGGGCTTATACATAACCCGAAACATTTATAGGCTACCAATCACCTGATTCACAAATCCCATCTCAACTCATACGACAACTCTGAACTCTCGTCTCCACTGGACGGCTCTCACTGACAAAAAGACTGGAATAAAAATACTTATAATCCACGACGCCTAATACGTACAAATACATTAATAATGAACACTTCGCATAATGATCTCGTATTTTCCAAAACTGGATTTCACAAATTGACTGTCAAAATTCTACTATTTGTTATTGTCAGTCAGACACAGTTTAAATGGACATAGAATAACGTTTCACACCGTAACAAAATTCACCATTCTATATTCTCAACCCGACAGCGCGCTTCCACTCGATTGAAAATGGGTAACCATGGATTTCTTACATTATTTACGTCAAAATTCAAAGAGAAAAAATTTACGTCAGATAAAATTATCTCAATTAACATCACAAAGTATAGGCAAAAAATTCACGGAAAATGACGATCTACTCTGGACGTGATATCACTTCGAAGCCCTCACTAATAACTTGTACATGTCACACGGCACTCACAATATTTTAAATTTATCCAAGCAGAAAATAAAACAAATGACCTTTCGTCATATTTTGACATTCGCCAAAAAACATAGGGGTGACCAACTGCGTCATAAAAACCCATTTCAAATGCACATAAGTTTGACATCACAAAACAAGATATAGTAGGTGGTAAGATGGCAAGGCACCTACCTTAAATCGACGCCGGATTCCATCCTTCGGATCACCAGTGACCTTCCGTCGCTTTATCTAGCCATTTTACATTTCTGGGTGTACATCATAATATTGGTTTATTTCCTGGAAATAAAACACATAAAAAAAAGAAATACCCTTCACTCGTGTCTCCGTTGATCGCACTCGACTGAGGTAGTTACTGCCCGCACACGAATTACTTTTACAACACAAAAATATTTTAAAGCTTTATACTTCTTCTGCAATACCTTGACCTCCTTTTTATAAGACTACCTTTGCTCAAACAGATTCCATTTGGATTCAAGACCCCAGCCACATCGGCCAAAATCTGTTCGTCGGACTTAGTCTACTTTGTCGCTTGATTTAGAGAACAGCCTAACTCTCTCGCTCAAGATTCAATAACACAATGCAGGGGTTTCATCATGGCGTCCCTTCTATATTTATAGCCATTACCCACTCTCTCCAGGCATTTTCCCTTTGCCGCCAAGAAAATTTGCGTAATCTTTACTGGTTTAAATGAACCGTATTTAAAAGAGTTTTGGATGTAACCATGTATTTGTTAACTCACTAGCAGTAGCAGTCTCAAACTTTCTTCTGTATCCTTCCACGAACAACACGTGCGGATGACGTCACGTATCCCAGAGCGTGGGACGGAAAGTAGCTACCCCCTTGCCACGTGTCAGTTGCGTGATATCAAGAAATGTTCAGAAATGTAGTAACTTTTCATACTTAAAATTCTTAGGGCACAAAGGTCATGGGTTCAATATAAACGTGATTCCGGTGCCGGCATCCGAACACCCGGCCAGCAGGTCTTGGATCCGCTGCACCAGAGAGGATCCTGAGGAAAAAATGTATTTATAGATTGTAGCGCCCTCAAGGAGTCGCTACACAGCAGAAATTGCCGGCGCTCATCGGACAGGGTGTACTGCAGAGCATCAGAGATGGCATAGAGCTCTGTTGTGTACACACTACAGATTTTCGGTGGAGGAAAAAGAAACCCTTTATTGTCAACAACGAACGCACGGCCTGCTCCCGCCTCTGCCTTCGAACCATCCGTTGAAACAACGACCCCGAATCAGAGTACCGGCCAACAACGGACAGGAAGTGTCTCCGATGAATGGAGAGGTCCGTGTTACCCTTCTGGCCGGTGTGCAAATCTAGAATGACTTCAGGTCGTTGTATTATCCAAGGCGGTACCCTACTTGGTCGTCTGAAAGGACCAGGAACATAAGGTATATCAACTAATCTGTGACTGCTATCAAAGCGTATTCCAACCGGTCGCGTTGTTCGAGCGTAAGCAGCGTACAGCCGACGGTTTCCATTGTGGAATACGCAAGGATAGCTTGTGTGAAGTGGCATCTGTCGCAAATTTGCAGCATAGAACAGAAGCATTTGCTGGCGCGGCATGTATAAAGGCGGCACACCAGATTCAGCGAGCAATGGGGCTTGTACGAAAAACCCCCGTTGCCAACCTAACTCCACTGCGGTGAATACTATTCAGTTTGGCTAGGATGCTTTGCCTTGCTGACCCATATGCTGCACCGCCGTAGTCTAATCTAGATATGTGCCCTATAAAATCGTAGGTGCACTGTGCGAACTGCCCCCCCCCCCCCCCCCAAGTAGTGCCTCTATGAAACTTCAACGTATTAAGCTTCTTAGCGCATTTCGCTTTTAACTGCCGCACGTGTGGCTCCCACCATAATTCGCTATCGAAAAGGAGCCCAAGAAATCGGTGTTAACTACGGGAAGATTGAATTTTCCCTAAATAAAGCTCAGGATGGGAGTGAAGAGTGCGCTTCCGGCAAAAGTGCACAACAGAGGTCGTTGGGTTGAAAAACGAAAGCCATGTTCTAAGATCCACTGTTCCACTCTCTTAATTGCTTGGTGTAATTGTCGCTTGGCGACGGCATATTTTGCGAGCTTTAATGCAGCGAAAAATCATCTACATATAGCGACGGTATTACTGCTGAACCAGCAGCAGGGACAATACCGTTAATGGCAATCGCGAACAGAGTGACACTGAGAACCGATCCCTATGGGACTCCATTTTCCTGAACGTGGTATTGCGAATACACCCTCCCTATTCGGACACGGAATAGACGGAGGGACAAAAAATTCCCAATAAATACCAGCAAGTTACCTCGGAAAATCCACTGATGCAGGATTGATGATACCGTATCGCTATGTGGTGTCATAGGCCTTTTCTAAGTCAAAGAAAACAGCCACGAAAAGCGTCCTGGAATGAACTCCCCAGGGGTACCAAGTAGTCAGTAGTCGAGCGACTCGAAAACCACATTGGTGCTCGGACAATAGTCCCCTTTTCGCCATGCAGCACACAAGTCGGCGACTCACCATCCTCTCAAACAGATTACACAGACAAATAGGCAAATAAGTCTGTAACTTCCTGCATATTATGGATTTTTGTCAGGCTTGAGGAGAAGATTTACTATACCCTCTCGCCACTGTGACTGACACTCACCCTCTATCCATATTGGGTTGAACACCCCAAGGAGATAGAAAAGACTATTCTCAATGAGGTGTTTCAGCATCTGGTTATGGACATTATCTGGTCCGGGAAACGTATCCTTACAAGGCGCCAAAGCACTGCGGAGTTCCCACTCCATAAAGGGCACGTTATAGTCGTCTGTAGCTTGAGTGGCAAAACTAAGATGATGACGTTCTACCTCGCGCTGCAGTGGTAAGAAATCACGATGGTAATTCCCGGAACCGAATACATCAGCAAAATGGCTTGCAAGAAGGTTAACAACCGATGGTGCATCTGTCACGAAGCGGCCTGCAATGGAAATTCCCGATACTGAGGATGGTCCTTGTACTCCAGAAATACGTCAACGTTTAGACTACCCTTGAGCTGATGTGTATGTGACGTCATAGACGACACATACCTTTCGCAGGATATTTTCTTACTCTGTAGAATAAGAATTCGCGCTTTAGAGCGGGGTTATTTAAATGTTACCGAGTTGGCCAGAGTAGGCTACCTATGGTACCATTTTTGAGCACGACGTCGTTCTCTTATAGCTGCTGCATTTTCTTCGTTCCGCTAAGGAACGAGCTTCCGTCAAAGAGTTCCTGAAAATAATGGAATAGACTCCTCAGCAGCAGCAAGAATAACTTGTGTTATATACGTTACTAGCAGTTACCCGTGGATTTCGTCATCTAATAAAATCAATCGTTCCTCGGTACTGTGCTAAGACACTATCTGAAAATCCCTAAAGTATAAAATCTCACCGAAGAATTGAGTTTCATTTACCCCAGAAAGTCTTTGTAAACCACGTTAGTTCTATTTCACTTTGGGTTCTAAGATGCGACTTGGAACTGTAGGTGTGAGAAATAGCCTTCTCTCGAGTCGAAAAAAGATGTTTATTTTAAAGGAGATTCCAAATACCTATTTCCACGTCAGTAACATCTTCCGTTTTCTAGATATAAGTATCCCCATCAAAATAATTCAACCCGTTTATCAGTCCTACCCCCACCCCCAATCCACCTAAGTAGATTTTACGAAAATAAAAAAATACATACTTCTTTTTTTAAAGGAGATTCCAAATACCAATTTTCACGTTTATAACATCCTCAGTTTTTGAGATGCAAGTATCCTCGTAAAAAATAATTCAACTAATGTCTCAATTATCCCCCCCTATGTCGATTTTCTGAAAACAAAAGAATCGGGTGTTTTTTAAAAGAGATTCCAAATACCAATGTTCACGTCTGCAACACCTTTAATTTTTGAAATATAAGTATCCTCATACAAAGAATTCAACTAATTTTTCAATTCTTTCACCCCTTAAGTGGATTTTCCGAAAACAAAAAGTATGTATTTCTTTAGTTTTAAAGGAGACTCCAAATATCAATTTTCACGTCTGTAAAATCTTCAATTTTTGAGAGAATTCCACTCCCTTTTCAGTCCTTTTTACCCCCTCTCTTAAGTGTTTTTTTCCGGTAACAAAACATGAGGTTCTTTATTTTTAAAAGAGATTAAGAATACCAATTTTCACGTCTGTAACATGTTAAGTATTAAGATGTGTTATCGATGCGCTCATTTTAAAGATTCATCCCCTTTTTCAGTTCCCCGTAAGCAGATTTTCCGAAAACAAATTACCTGTGTTTCTTTACTTTCACAGGACATTCCAAATACCAATTTTCACGTGTGTAAAATGTTACCTTTCTGAAAAATACTGCGGATATATACAGTCCTTTAAAAACTCACCCCCTTTGTCAATGCCGTTCACCCCTATTAAACTGAATTTTTCACGTATGTGTTTATTTTAAAAGAAGATTCCAAATACCAATTTTAACGTCTGTAACATCTTCAGTTTTTAGGATATAAGTATCCCCGTAAAAAGTATTCAACCACTTTTTAACCTCTTTTCACCGCACTCCCCTTAAAATGAATTTCCGGAAACAATCCAAAATTTCATTTCTTTAATTCCAGTAGTTTTGGCTCGGCGATGATGAATCAGTCAGTTAGTCAGTCATGACAGTCATTTTATATACTGTACGATCCCGCCCGTATGCGTGTCTTATCCTACAGTTTTCTTTCCCAAACAGTAAGTCATAATATGTTTACCATACCGATTGGGAACGAACTTTGACTTAAACGGCATTCAGAGTGTCACAGTTCATCTCAGCTACCCCAAAGACTATGAATTCGTCACTAATATCGACATTTTCGGATTTTTAAGTTTCACCCCCTTCCTTTAGGGGTGCTAGGGGTTTCTTGCCCCTACAGTAATGTTTCCAGATAGTAAGTTATATGAGTATCAAATTTGGTTGAAAGCTATGCTGGAACATACACACATTCACCCGTAATCTCTGTAATTTGCGACATTTTCTCACCTTCTCACCCCCTGTGCCATGGGGACAGAACTTGGACTTTTCATTTTTATATAATTATATAGAAGATAAAAGCAGAAATAAGTTTTAAGAAACACATCATAATCTTCACATACTGTTGGGTAGGAAACCCGCTGATTGGACTTGTCTTGCGGTTTGCTTACCTTCCCCTATTTTTATTCTTTACCCCTTAGTACCGAACTACCAACAAGATTTCGTTCAAACCACTTCATAATCCATCTCAGATGTAATAAGAACAAACTGTGAAAATTTCAGTGAAATCGGTCCAGTAGTTTTTGAGCATATTAATTTCAAATATGCCAACATCCAATTATATATATATATATCGTCCTCCACGCTCCGATTATTCGCATCATTGAAGACAGTTAATGATCTAAACTTTGGCCAATCAGCACGTTGAAGAATACATTGGGGAGGAACATCGATGGATTTCTGTTTCAACAAAGTAAGAGTAGTAGGGAAATGGTGGTCACTGTCACAGAGATCCTCATGTGTATTCCATTTAATCAGGGGAATGAGCGCTCGGCTGCAGAGACTAACGTCAATGCGCGAATAAGTAACGTATGCCGCGCTGAAATGCGTTGCTTCCCCTGTATACAACACGCATAAATTCAGCTCGCGTATTAATCTATCCAACTCCCTTCCTCTGGGACAAGGCACTGTAGAGTCCCATAATTGGATTGTGGGCGTTAAAATCACCCAATAAGAGGAATAGAGGTGGAAGCTGATCTATATGATAAATTACGTCCATGACGTAAAGCGGCTTACCTGGTGGAAAATACACATTATATACTTTTGCTATGATATGCAGCGGTACTCGTACCGCAACTGCTCCCATTGGGGTTCTTAGGGGAACCTCTTCGCTGTAGGTGTCAGAGCGAACAAAAATATCAACTCCACCGGAAGCCCGGTGGGTATAACGTCGTTCTGTCGAGTATAGTCGAAAATTTTTCAAGACCGTACAATGACCTGGTCTGAGATTGGTTTCTTGAACACAGACTATACTCGCCGTGAAGTGACTAATTAACTGGCGTGGCTCAGTAAGATGCCTGTCATAACCGTAACAATTCCACTGTAACAGTGCCAAGGTGTGGACTTCTGAGCTTTAGGTTAGAAACAGCGAGATGCTACTTAACCTACACTCACATCCCCATCCGAAGATGGCGTAAATGTTCCATATTTCTTCGATGTATTTTGGAGGGGGGGGTTCTTCCTGCGAAGGGAGCGCGTAGGTTTTCCGAGAGGAAAATCTGCTGGCGCAGATTCAGACCCTCCGGGTGGACGGCGTGAGATCCCATTCGTAAGAGAGGTGGAATAACGCCTTGTAGGGGCGTTCTTCTTTCCCGCAGTCGACTCTTATTTAGACGGGCTGGGAAGTAAATTCCCAGGCCTGGTCGACGATGTGGCCTCCGCCGGCTTAGGCACGGCTTTCACCGACCTCTTAAGGGAAGGAGACGTTGTCTTCTTCCCCTACTGTGCCGGCGTAGGTTTGTTGGCCGGCGCAGACTCTTTTTTGATCGAAGGCTAGGTCGAACCCACCTTTGAGCTTTTTCTCTTTCCGGCGTTGCTCACCGGAGCAACTGCCGCCTTGGGCGCAGCGATCTCCTGGAACGGTGTTGCAGCTGTGAAGGAGAGACTGTGCTATTATGCTGAAGTCTAGTGTCTTGGCCGAGGCATTCAGAGAACTGAACTTACGGCGCGCTTCCTGGTAGGAAAGACCATCCAGGGTCTTGTTCTCCTGGATCTTCTTCTCACTCAGGTATACCGGACTGTTTCGATCTCGAGGAGAATGAAGACCAGGGCAGTTAGCGTACCCATTTGGAGTTGTGCGCTTTTCCGCGCCATGAGCTTCTCTTCCACACGTACCACACAAACATGGATTCGAACAACGAGATACCATGTGTCCGAATCCCTGGCATTGATAGCACCGCATACGAGGCGGGATGTACGGCCTCACATCGCAACGATATGTTGTAACCTTGACTTTCTCTGGCAACACTGACAAATTGAAGGGGACTATGAACGCACCCGTAGCAACGTCTTCACCGTTGACTTTGCGCGTGATGCGCCGAACGTATGTCACGCCACGATGCTTCATGTCTTCCATCAATTCATCGTCAGTGTTCAGAACGAGATCACGGTGGAAGTTAACTCCACGAACCAGATTCAAGGTTTTGTGCTCTTCCAGTTTGACGGGAATTTCGCCAACGTGGTCGCAGTTAAGCAACCGATCTGCTTGAAGCGCAGTGCTCGTCTTAAGAAGCAAACCACCATTGCACATTTTCCCACGATCCTCATGTTCACCGTATACTCCTCGGAGGTGTCGACTGAAAAGGATCGATCTAACCAGCTTGAAGTCTTTCCCATCGGTTCTGGTAGCAACCGGGAACCTAGCAAAGCTGGAACCTTAACTAATTCGCTGCGCTTGTTCCCAGGGGGTTGCTCGTCTTAGGGAATCAAATTTTAAAGACTTGGGTAGCGAACTACCTGTGTCAGGCGGAAATTGTTTCGATGCCATGCCCGAAATTATCCTCCCTGAATGCCACCCATTCCGATCAGGGGCTTCTGTAGCCGAACCAAGCAGCCAAGGCAATACCCACCTGGTCGTAGCAGGTATTGCCCAGGGTCCGATGTTGGACGATGCTTAATATGCGATGACTGAGGCAATGAGCACTAGGACTCCCTTCCTCCAGTCACCCGCAATAGAATGTACCCCATAGCGTGTACAGAGTAATAAATATAGAGAAAATAATAAAAACAATTAATAATAGTATGTCGTCCTGGCATTCGGCTGTACGAGTACTTGTGTTGTCAAGCGGGTGCTATTGCACGGGTACATGGCGATCCCACCCAAAGGCTTCCCGGGGTCACCAGCGGGCTTTCGGGCATAATCGCACACGTAAAAGGCTCATCTCCGAGTAGCACCCACATCAAGAATTTTGAATCGGTCTACAACTAACCCTCAAAAGAAAAATATAAAGAGGAGACGGATGGCCACATGACCCCTTTAGTCGCTTTCTACGACAGGCAGGGATTATCTGTGAATGTAGTCAACCCCTCCCATCCACACGGGGTCCAACACATATCAAACCGCAATCCATGTCCGCGCCGAGGTCTCCCTTTCAGTCGCCTCTTGAGACAGGCAGGGGATACCGGGGGTGTATTCTACATCTGCGTCCCCCACCCACAGGGGGTCAACCTAAAATCGCTTGATTCTATACTCGTTTTCTTTTTTAGTCAAATCCTAGCCAAATTAACTCATTTACATAATTCTTTCTATAATGTGTTCCTTCGTTCAATACCCTCAGGCATTTTTTCATTTTCTTGAAAAATGTCCTCACGGAATGTAGTTATAAGGGCTTAAGTGAAACTCTGCACCGACTCACATTCGCGCTCGTAGTGGTGCTTAGATGAAACAATGCATTGACTCACATTAGCGCTCGTAGTTGTAGAAAAAGGCAAGCTCCTAATCTAATCGACAGGATAACGATGATTAAGAAAAGGATTGTAATATTTAGAAATAAAGAAAGAATATATTCTCATGCTTTATTATACTGTATTTACCTAAAATTCTTAGCTCATATCCCTAGGATGTTTTCAACATTAAGTTGCTTGCCTGGAGGGCTGGAAGTGTGGATGTTTCTACTTTTCTTCCCCTCCCCTAGTATTCATGCGCACTAGGAAATGCCCAGATTATGTATAAGGTGTAACATAAACTCTTGCCACTCACAGCTGGACAAACCTTTTTATTTTTATTTTTATAATCACTGCTGCAGTTATGAAAAGAAATGGGCAGAGTGAAACTGTTCCCGTTCTACAATAAATGTAATAAGCGTTTAAAAACACCCACGCTTTGAGAAATTTTTGTTCGCCGAGAGAGCTGGACTCACGGCTTCATTCACGAACCCGTGAGCTTACATTCGGGAGATGGCGGATTCGAGACGCACTGTCGGCAATACCGGTATATTTTCCATGACACAAAGTCAGCGACCAAACAAACAGTCCTTCCCAACCTAGCCCTTTCTTATCCAATCACCGCAATAAGACCTGCCTGAGGCGGTAGAACGTAAAGCAAAAGAGAAGAGGGTACTGAAATGTCAAACATGTTCCGAACATCAGGATAAGTCATTACAAAATAACAAGGTGATCACGGCAACGCGTATCCAATTGAGTTCCCTATTTTACTATCAGGCAAAAGTGTGAGCTTGTAAACTAGTTTAATTAAAGCCACAGTCACTTCCTTCCCAGTTATGTTCCATCGTCGCCGCAAGAACAGTTGAATCGGAAAAGAAACAAGAAAAGTTGACAGGTTCATGGCATTGGCTTTCAGGATGTGAAAGAACTATTCAGACCGAACAAGTGGCTGTGCGGTTTGGGTCACGTAACTCTCAGCTTGCATTCGGGAGATTGTGAGTTTGAACCCCACTGTCGACAGCCCTGAAGATGGTTTTCCGTGGTTTCCCGTTTTCACACGATGCAAATGCTGGAGATGTACGTAGCCTTGTTGCTTCTCAAATAATAATAATAATAATAATAATAATAATAATAATAATAATAATAATAATAATAATAATAATAATAATAATAATAATAGCCCTTTCCTCTCTTATCATCGCCATAAGACCTATCTGTGTCGATGCGAAATAAAGCTAATTATTAAAAAGGAACTATTGAGGGACAGAATTTCGACAGGGCGTCTATGTAGACCATTAACATATTATTATTATTATTATTATTATTATTATTATTATTATTATTATTATTATTATTATTATTATTATTATTATTATTAATATTGATGATGATGATGATGATTGTTGTTTAAAGGGGCCTAACATCTAGGTCATCGGCCCAATATTATTATTATTATTATTATTATTATTATTATTATTATTATTATTTATATATTTATTTATTTTGGGTTTGACGTCGCACTAACACGTTGAAAATTTTCGGCATCGCAAGGACGGGAAAGGGCTAGGACTGGGGAAGATAGTGCCCGTGGCCTTAACTAGGGTACAGCCTCAGCATTTGCTTGGTGTTAAAATGGGAAAGCAGGGAAAACGATCTTCAGGATTTCCGACCATGAGATTCGAACCCGCCATCTACTGAATGCAAGCTCACAGCTACGCAACCCTATCCACATGGCTAACTTGCTCAGTGCAATCAAACTTCAAGAAAGAAGGCGGAAAATTCTTCATCATTCCTGTCTCACTGGTCCTGGTGTAATATGATGCAGGTTAAGCTGTGAGAAGCCGTTGGAGATATTAACTCAGTCTTTCTGTAAAGCAGGTCTCGTTCAGACAAGAGGACTAAAAAGAATGCTTCTCCAGCATATCGGTGAAGTAATGCCTAAATGCTACCCTGCCGGAATGGAATCAATAATGGGTTCGTGCTAGCAGCTTCCTCGCGCGGCTTGACTGACTCACTACGGCACGATTAACGGGAGCCGAGATAAGCCCGGCCGACAACCATCTCTGGTATTCAATTTCTGGTGTTCTCAGCAGGAGGTTTTGTTCTCATACATTGCTTGCTATAATAACCGCAGATCGCACCCGAACAGTGGTAACTTATTGTTTACACCTAACTTACAGTTAAATATGGCGTACTGACCGAGGTAAATAGGACGGGCTCTAGTCCGGGGACCACAAGTTTTGTCCCCAGGTAAAAATATCCTGCAAAGTTGCATCCTTTGTTTACTTCTTAGGTACGCAATTTGCGCACCGTGGTTCTTTAGAATTTTGGGGTGACCATGAATTTTTATTTATTTATTTATTTATTTATTTATGTATTTATTTATTTATTTATTTATTTATTACCGAGATTTAGCCACGGGGTTAGGAGCTCGCAGCTGTGAGCTTGCATTCGGGAGATGGTGGATTAGAACCCCACTGTCGGCAGCCCTGAAGATAGTTTCCATGGTTTCCCATTTTCACACCAGGCAAATGCTGGTGATGTTCCTTAATTAAAGCCACGGGCGCTGTCTTCTCACTCCTAGACCTTTCTTATCCCATCGTCACCCAAGACCTTTCTATGTCGGTGCAACGTAAGGAAGGAAGATAACTTGTAACGACGAAAAAAATTCATCTGTGAGCTTGCATTCGGGAGATAGTGGGTTCGGGCCCACTGCTCGGCAGACGCGAGGACAGTTTTTCGTGCTTTCCCATTTTATCACCAGGTAGATACTGGAGCTGTACCTTAATTAAGGCCATGTTCGCTTCATTACCAATCCCAAGCTTTTTTTTTTTTTTTTTGCTAGGTGCTTTACGTCGCACCGACACAGATAGGTCTTATGGTGACGATGGGATAGGAAAGGCCTAGGAGTTGGAAGGAGGCGGCCATGGCCTTAATTAAGGTACAGCCCCAGCATTTCCCTGGTGTGAAAATGGGAAACCACGGAAAACCATCTTCAGGGCTGCCGATAGTGGAATTCGAACCTACTATCTCCCGGATGCAACCCAAGCTATCTCTCTCATCCCATCGTCGCCTAAGACCTGTCTGTCTATGTCGGTGCGATGTAAGAAAGGAAGTTAACTTTTAATGATGAAAATAAATCAGTCATATCTGGCTATATCCCTCAGGTACATTTTTTTCTTTTTTGCTGAATATTATGGAATCTAATTCCGTACCACTCAATTGTCGTTTAAGTTTTATTCCTCTTCAGGGTGAAATTCCAGTTTTCTGCCATCTCTTATTACAGGGAGAAGCTGAAATGAACTGTTGCAACAGACATGAAATGACACCAAAAATTCAAATAAATAAAATGTGTATAACACTTTAATTTCTAATAAGTGCAAAACACATTAGAATCAAGGTCAGAAAATCAGAAAAAATCAAAATGAGAAAGCACTTGGGCATCGAAATCACCGTTCAGTAATGTGAAAGTTCCGTAGCAAGATTTAGAGAGCTGGCCTTGGTTTGAACCATGAACAGTGAAGTCTCTCAAATCGAGACACTTCTCTTGCAGTGAGCTGCAGGTGGATTAGACTCTGTAAAGAGAATTCGCAGGACTGTTGCAAGGTATATTTTATTTCGGAAATTGGCAGCTACAGAAAACCGTTCGCTCACGCAATTTTTTTAACTCTCTCTTAGTTTGAACAACATCATACGAAATCTTGACAATTCTTCGTTATCAGTTTATGACTATACTTGTAAGGAAAGTGTCTACTACAAGTGATTTACTCCTCCTAAATCTTTGGAGAACAAGAAGCTGAAGGTTCGATTGTTAACGGAATCAACTCTCAAATGAGCTTCACATTGAAGCTGTACGTTGGTTAGATTTCCCCTGGGGTGGCTTGCCAGGCTTGTAGGGTAATTAAACAAGCCTGCCGTGCCGTGCTGAGCCAAGCTCCGAGTGGCATTAACTAGATACGAGAGATAACTTTCAACAGATCAACTTTTTGTTCCATATATATCAAGGATGCATCTATAATCAATATTTCATCCCAGGCTCGGCGGTTAGATAACTCAATTCTCCCGCGGCGGTGTTAATTCTGGACTCTAGAGCAATGTAAAAGGCTTCATAGTCTACTTACTTTCCTTCTGCATGAGAGAATCCTATCAACGCTATCACAGGAAATGTCGTGCTTTTATTCCTGAGTTCAGCTACCTCCTGTCTACACTAACGCGTTCGATCCCTAAAAGTAGTCGCTGCCTTAGCAAGGGCAAAGCCCTCCTCTCTGATAGGAAGAGGAAACACTTCCCTCAGCATCTCACTGAACAGAGTAGCTCAACGTGTTCAAGGGCTAGCCAGTATGGGATGTACCTTCGGGATTGGAAAGTAGGTAGGTTGAACATTATCGCTGCCAATAGGCAGTAACGGACAGTGAGTTCGAAGATCCAGGTGGTGAAGATACGACAACAGGTTTCAATTAACCTACCCAACTGGGAAGGACAACACTTTTAATTCTGACATTTTCGAAAGAAACCGCCATCGGCAATGTCAAATATTCGAAATCCAAAATAAGAACTGCAAAAAAAAAAAAAGACTTCCCAACCATTTAAAGTTTGTGAAATACGATCTTAATAGAACCACCATCCCACCCCAATCTATGAAATGAAGCAATTCATTGGACTCAAAGGCTCAAAGGTCTTTCTGCCATTGGTGTTGTCTTGATTAACCCGGTACCGGTACATAAATGAAGTGATTGGCGATATAATGTCGAAATCGAAACCGTTCTCGTTTACAGAAATATGTTGGGGAATTTAATGAAGATTTTACAAATGATCAAAGCATTCTATTCTGTCAAAAATGTGGGAAATCTGCAAATATGGATCAGCGATCTCAATTCTTGTGGAATTTAGTAATAGTAATTTCATGTGCAACCTCTAGACATGTTCTTTTAGGCGAAGTAAATTACATTTCATATTCCAAATTTTATAAAAATTCTGAATATTGTGCAGATTTATGCAAAGTTTTTCTTACATCTGATATTCAATTATATAAAGTGAAAAATCCAGAGCTCAGAAAATTTCTTATATAGGCCTACAATTTGAAATACCAGAATAATCAACATTAAAAAAATGTTTGCTGCTGTCTCTTACCGAGCGGCGTGGCCACACATGTTGACATGCTACAGCTATGGAGCCAAGCTCTGCATGGAGAGGGTGAAAGGGAGCGGGTTCGAACTCCACCGTCGACGGTGCTGAGAATGATCCTTAATTTTCACTTCCAGACAAATGCCGGAAGAGTTCCTATTCATAGTCGACAGCCGAATACTTCTACCTAATTACCCAATTTCGTTCAGCATCATTCATTCCATCTTCATTAGCTCCTAAACTGAAGTTGGGCTCAGGAAGGGCAATCGGCTGTAAAAATACGTCATAAATATAATCTCACCTTATCCTGACCCCGTATCTGGAAACGAGACTGGCGGGCAGACATACTGTGTGTCCCAGCGTGTTACTGAGAAACACTAGGGAAGATCAGACTGAAATGTCTGCATAAAATACCGCGTAAATACTTCAGTTCAAAAATATATTTAGAAAATGGTGCTAGATTTAAAAAAAATTGCGATTTGTTCGCAAAATATTTAGGAAAATTCAAAAAAGAGAGTTTATGCGTGTTAAAAGGGGATGCTGAATAAAATTCATTGAATATTTATTGAGGTAAAGGAAAAGAATGGATGGATGGATGGATGGATGGATGGATGGATGGATGGATGGATGGATGGATGGGTGAAGAAAGAACCAAAACCTCAAACCGCCTAACCCACAGGACAGGCTGTGAGTGGGAAACACTTTTTAATATGTAAACTGCTATGAATACGTTGGAGAATTTTATTTCAAGACTGGTTGCCCAGTGTCAACAAAACGAAATGGCGTATGGCTTTTAGTGCCGGGAGTGTCCAACAAAATGAAATGGCGTATGGCTTTTAGTGCCGGGAGTGTCCAACAAAATGAAATGGCGTATGGCTTTTAGTGCCGGGAGTGTCCAACAAAATGAAATGGCGTATGGCTTTTAGTGCCGGGAGTGTCCAACAAAATGAAATGGCGTATGGCTTTTAGTGCCGAGAGTGTCCAACAAAATGAAATGGCGTATGGCTTTTAGTGCCGGGAGTGTCCAACAAAATGAAATGGCGTATGGCTTTTAGTGCCGGGAGTGTCCAACAAAATGAAATGGCGTATGGCTTTTAGTGCCGGGAGTGTCCAACAAAATGAAATGGCGTATGGCTTTTAGTGCCGGGAGTGTCCGAGGACAAATTCGGCTCGCCAGATGCAGGTCTTTTGATTTGACACCCGTAGGCGACCTGCGCGTCGTGATGAGGATGAAATGATGATGAAGACGACACATACACCCAGCCCCCGTGCCAGCGAAATTAACCAATTATGGTTAGAATTCCCGACCCTGCCGGGAATCGAACCCGGGACCCCTGTGGCCAAAGGACAGCACACTAACCATTTAGCCATGGAGTCGGACAGTGCCAACAAAATAAAGGGTCGACGGAATACTACCACCACAATAAGCCCGCTCCCGAAGTCAAGTTCAAGTTCCCAAAAGGCGAAAGTATCAAATAGAAATTGAAAGGTGTGTTTCAAAAATTGTTTGAATTTCATGCTATGTGTAAAACTGGTAAAGTTTTGAAAAGGAAAGAAGACTTTAGTGAAAGTGAGACGTTGTGTGTCAGTCCTTCGGATAAAATTTGCAAGACTATCTTTTTGTGACGTTCAGCGTTGCTTCTCCCTGTATCGTTCATTGTTCCGAGACAACAGACATCTGGTTGTCGTGGAAACTTTGAGAAAGGTTTTGCTGCCCACTTCAATAGCGATTATTGAGTGACATTTATTCATACACACTCAATATTTTGTAGTATTGAAACAGATTATTTTTATAAATTTAAAAAATAATTCATATTTTAACACATAACAAACTGAACATTTTCAAGGACATAAAAAACTGTTCTCTAACGATTAAACTCTCTATGAAACGATGCTTTTTAAATATGTTGGATTATTGCTTCTGTAACTTCGCGAGTATTTACTAAAATACTGGTTGGAGAGTATGATTTTAACTAAACACCGTTCAGGTGCATTCTAGTAGAAATTCAGTATTGATTCTTATAGAGAAACTCAAGCAGTTCATCAAGATATGGCCTATGATGCTGGTTGCACGTCCTGTTGAGACAGCGAATTTTTATGTAACTTAAATATGTAATTTAAAATGCTAATATTGTGGTCGCCATTTGTAATCTAACTCCAACCACGTTGGTCACTATTTATAACTTTACTGATTTTGCTGGACTTGAACTTATTTGCATCAAATAATTCTAAGAATTTGAAACGTCTGTAATTTGGGTACCAAAGTTCATCAAAATGGATTCCTGAAATTTGGATAGAGGATGATAAATTTTTCACTCTTTCCCAGGACGTACACATGAAGATGTGTACTGGTACATGCACTATGGGCCTTTCCTTTTCTTTGCTAGCTTTTTAACGTCACACTAACACAGGGCCTCTCAAACGCCCAAATTCTCACGCGTGCAAACTGAGGCGCGGAGTTCCACTGCACAGTGCAACGTTCCCACTCGGCTCGGCTGGGACCAACGCTTCGTCTCTGGGCTACTCGGCTAAGCTCGGCTCAACTCGGCTCGGATTTGGAGCGCTTACAGAGCAGGTGAGGAAGAGGGAGACAGGCAGAGTGAGCGAGACAGGCGTGGGGAAAGAGAGAGACAGCGCTATTGCTCCAAATCGAGGAGTGGGGGGGTCTGCACTCTGGTCAACCAAGCGAAGTCGTATTTTGCACCATGCACAGTGCAATGCACTGGTGCATGCACCCTGAGAGGCCCTGCACTAACACATCGAAGGTTTTCGGCGACGCAAGTATAGGGGAGTGATTGGATTGGGATGGTATCATCCGTGACCTTAGGAAAACAATTAAACGGTTGGCAACTGGAACAAGGTTATCTTCCTCAAATAAATCCTCCACATTGCCTTGGAACAAAGTATCTATTACCTAACAGGACAAAATCCACGGAGATCCACTTCATCAGATTCTAGTAATAACCACATATACAACCCTTGAAAGACTGGAAAGTTTCCCCTAGCACACTAGCATAAAAACACATTTATAGCTGAAATAAAGACGTGGTACTGTATAGTATATGATTCATTCATTACATCCCTGATCCAGTCAAGACTGGTTTTCATAATTTTCAGTAGTAGTAATAGTAGTAGTAGTAAGTGATTTTGTGGACAATGCGGGTCCGCAACTGCATTGGCCATTCCAAAGAACCGACCTTAATCCTATCGAACATATTGTAGACCTACGTCCCCACATACTTTCGATTAGGTATTATAAAAGAAATGTAGAACATGTCTAAGCTAGTGATTACCTAGGGAAAAACTAATTATTTTGAATCAGGTTTGTGTAGTAGAAGTTTTTCCTAGAGAGAACTTAGTAAAGACATGCAACCAGCGGAGTGGCCGCGCGTCTTACTACGGCTATGGAGCCAAGCTCTGCATTCTGGAGACGAGTGGGTTCAAACCCCACCGTCGGCTGTCCTGAACATGGTTTTCTGAGACTTACCATTTTCACTTACAGGCAAATGCCGGGAGAGTTCCAATTCATAGGCTACAACCAATTCCTTCCACCTCCCTACCCAATATCATTCAGCATTATTCACTTCATCTTAATTAGTTCCTCAGCTGATATTGGCGTCAGGAAGGGCATCCTGTCGTAAAAACATGCCATATCAATTCATCTCACCTCATTCCACACCCCCTGTCAACGATCGGGACTAAGGAGTAGAGATACATACATTACACATATTTTCTTAAAGGCAGGAGTCGAACGTAGAAATGAAGTTCGGGACTCATGCATATAAATACAGATAAATGTTCAGTTGGGACTGGTACTGAAAATCACTGTCTGGCTCATGGCTGAATGGTCAGCGTACTTGCCTTCGGTTCAGACAACCCCAAGTTAGTTCCTCTGGTTGGGAGACTGGGTGTTTGTCTCAGTACACATATACATGCGACACATAACACTATAAACAACCAGAGAAACACGTAATAGAAAATAACCTACATCCCTCCAAGAAGGGTTGGCGTCAGGAAGGGCATCCGGTCGTAAAACTGGGCTGAATCTATTCAAAGTTACAACCCCCGTTAACAGGGAAAAGGTCTGAAAGAAGAAGAAGAAGAAGAAGAATTGTAGGCCTACTGAAAATCGTTCAGCCACCTTACGTTTCAAACAGTTAATAACCTTTTGCCTTAGCATGGAGCGGACATCCTCGAGTTCGTGGCTGTGAACAGTGTTCTATTCACGATTGGTACATATTTAAGATGACCTCAACAGCAGCCAACTTTGAAGTGAAATACCTTTCGGAATACACAGTCCATTTTTTTTTACAAGTTGCTTTACGTCGCACCGACACAGATAGGTCTTATGGCGACGATGGGATGGGAAAGGGCTAGGAGTTGGAAGGAAGTGGCCGTGGCCTTATTTAAGGTACAGTCCCAGCATTTGCCTGGTGTGAAAACGGGAAACCTCGGAAAACCATCTTCAGGGCTGCCGACAGTGGGACTCGAACCCACTATCTCCCCGGATAGAAGCTCACAGCTGCGCGCTCCTAACCGCACGGCCAACTCGCCCGGTACAGTTCAAATTATGTCAAACATGTTTCAGTCTACTTTACTGACTGATGTTTCAACATCTGTGTTAAGGGTGACATTTTCATACGTTGAAATAAATGCAAAATTGTTCCGTTCTTTTGATTTCATCGTATCGTAAAATAAACTTCACCACTGTTCTCGTTAATCCAAATGCTGCTCAGCCGGTAGAAGTGATTGATGTTCCAGTACAAGGAGCTAGACACCTTAATGGAGAAGGAAGAGCCAACAATGAACGATAGTATTGAGTTAAAGAAGAGAAGAGTCATGAAGGATCGGTAAGGGAAATATTCCCTAGGCCTCGTGACCTCATACGTCTTAGAGCTGGAATAATATAAGAGTAGTACAAATGATATCAGACAGAAAGGATGAAAGAAACGAGCCTCATAAAGGCAAACGGATGCAATCACAGATCCACCTTGGGCTCCAATTATCGTCGAAAAATTCTTGACTCCATAGAGGCAACAGGAATCTCATGCGGCTTTAACGGGGCGTTAAGGCCGTGAGTATTTCTACGAGTATGACAAGTCTGACACAGATAGCACTGTAATTCCTTGCTCCTGTTGTACACGATATGCGTGCCCAGCATGCAGCAGTGCGGCCGTGCTTTCAGTCGTGCATAGTACTAAAAAACTAACCCCATGCCACTACAGCCCTGAAGGGCCTTGGCTTACTAAGCCACCGCTGCTCAGTCCGAAGGCCTGAAGATCACGAGGTGTCGTGTGGTCAGCACGATTAATCCTCTCGGCCGTTATTCTTGGCTTTCTAGACCGAGCACGACTTACTACGGAATGTCAGTAGGTTTACACTGTCTAGTACAACGCTTAAAATCTAATGATATAGGAGACCATCATGCTGAGGATAAAGCCGAAACCGCAGATGGTTTAGGGCGCAAATTACGCGATGATGTACATTCGGTTACAAATATAGGTCAAATGAGTGTGACACATTGAAAACTTCTGATACCATAATCCACACTTCAGACAGAAAGCACACACAATTTTCAAAATATACAAGAACAAATCTTTACGAGTTCGGGAATTATGGAAATGATAGTGAATTTTTAGAGTAAATAGGCTACCTCGACAATCCCAGATCCGATAGCATTCAATATGCAAAACCATTTTGTGAAACCGATGGCATTAATTACCTACGTATATTGATCATATCATATACATTATTTCAGTAATTTGTGGCGCTCACAAGTAACCGATCGTGACAAATGAGCATTCAAAAGAAAGAGAATAGACATTAGCAGTGACGAATTGCACTCTCGTTTCATAAATATCGATGATTTCTTTAAAAGATGAATTTTAAAAATTGTACGAAGTATGCGATTCGTAAATACTGTTGCTGTAGAAAAATTCGCGCCATCATTGCTGTTCACGTTTTGGCCGCTGAGACACCCCTTTTATTACATTATAATATGCTGTAATTATCCGTTAAGAAAAGAATGATAGTATAATCAAAAATTACTTCCGGAACATTCGTCAGTATAATAATGCACTTGCGTTTGCTTCCGTTCAAATGGATACCATAAATGTTAAAAAATTCAAGTAAGACTGTCTAATAATGTACTGATTTGTGTATTCCTTACTTCACCAGAGGGCTACTCCAGCATATACTTTATGAACATGCGAGATTTCTCGCATGGGTTCCCTAGTTATGTCTCTATTTCTAGACCTAAATACTGGTGATGAATACTTTATAAGACTCACCAGGAATCGAACCAAAATATTTCTTTTACAATGTGCTATAGCCTACGTCGCACCAACACAGATAGATCTCATGGCGACGATGGGATAGGAAAGGGCCACTAGTGGGAAGGAAGCGACCGTGGCCTTAAGTAAGTAACAGCCCTAGCAATTGCCTGGTGTCAAAACGGAAACAACATCTTCAGTGCTTCCGACAGTGGTGTTTGAACCACCTATCTCAAGAATGCAAGCTGATAGTTACTCGTTCGGTCAAAATGTTTCTCATTGTAATAAAGTGTACTGACAGAAATAATGTACTAAACACTGTTGACGGAATTTAAAATGTACAATAATCTATATAATATAACTGTGTCTATTTCAAGTAATGTTCTTAGTGTACTATCAACGTGTGGCTGGTAGCTCAGACGGTAGAGCGCTGACCTCTTGAACTCAAGCTGATGCGTTCAATCCCGGCTCGTTCCGGTGGTTTTTGAAGATGCTCAAATACGTCAGCCTCGTGCCGGTAGATTTACCGCGCGTTAAGGAACTCCTACAGGACAAAATTCCGGCACATTGGCGTCTCCGAAAACCGTAAAAGTATGAGGGTGAATGGCTGGACAAGGACTAACCAGAATTTAAGTATTGCTAACAAAATAACATTTGAAGCTTATTTCTTTCCTTTCATTGTATTAAAATTTTGAATATAATTGCAGTTAGACAGGTACCTTCAATTTTTTGACCAAGGATCTGAGGAGTTCGAGAAATTACATTAGTTAATTCAAAAACTAGACAGCATCCTGAGCACGTAGGCTCTAAGTATTCACACAAATAGAATAAGTATTTACAAAATTGAATATAACTCGCTTTATGAGTGGAAGAGTCAAAACATTTGACCCACAGGTCTTCAGAATCTTGTAAGGGGTAGGAACTTCCTTCGGGAATGTACACATTTAGCGAAAGAAGCCTCGGCTTCCAGTAAATTTTACAACATACAGGGATCGAACTCCGTAAGTTCACTTGACAGAGTACAATTTGTCCTTTGTAGGCTATGAATTTTCATACATAAACACATCACTCAGAATCACAGTTGAAGCAGTAGGTGCACTGCTGTACAATTAAACATAAGTATACAGTTACTGTATATACGTTACCCTCGAGAGGAATATAAATTTTCAGAGGCATAAGGCTCACCCTAGTCGGCCATAGAAAGAGAAACAAGGTTCCATTTACAAGGCCGAAAGCAAAGAATGAAAATAAGTGGGAAACACAAGCACTCCGAATTAATGTTTAAAAAACGAGACCTAAGTGGGAAGTGGGTGGAATCCCTATGGCACAGAGGCTAATCCTATGCTAAAAATTTAAAGCCGAAAAACGAATAGAAATCTAGAATGTTAGAAAAATTAGTCACCTCACCTTAATTAAGAGGAAGTTTAACGAGGGTAACCACTCGTTCTTCCTTTCATTTCAACTATTTCCCATGAGGAAATGAAAATATGAAAGTCCGCAGACTAAAAGTATCTATATAAAGTGCGTGGCACAATACACCTATCTAGATAAAGTCCGCGGCACAATAAATCTATCTATATAAAGTGCGCGGCACATGGCGTCTATCTATATAAAGTACGCGGCACAATAACCCCACCTATATAAAATGCGCAGCACATGACGTCTATCTATATAAAGTGCGAGTAACAATAACTCTATCTATATAAAGTGCGCGGCACATGACGTCTATGTATATAAAGTGCGCGGCACACAATATCTATCTATGTAAAGTGCGCGGTTTAATACATCTATCTATCTGAAGTGCGCGGCACACGACATCTACCCACATAAAGTGCTCGGCACATGACATCTATCTGTATAAAGTGCACGGCACATGACATCCATCTACATAAATTGAGCGGCACAATACACCTATCTATATAATGTGCGCGGCAATATACATCCATCTATATAAAATGCGCGGCACATGACATCTATCTATATAAAGTGCGCGGCAGAAGGCATCTATCTAAATAAAGTGCGCAGCACATGTTCCTATCTATATAAATTGCGCGGTACAATACACCTATCTATATAATGTGCGCGGCACAATATATCTATCTATATCAAGTGTGCGGCACACGACATCTATCTATATAAGATGCGCGGCACAATACACTTATATAAATAAAGTGCGCGGGACAATACATCTATCTATATCAAGTGAGCGGCACTTGACATCTACCTATATAAAGTGCGCGGCACATGGTATCCATCTATATCAAGTGCGCGGCACAATACATCTATCTATATAAAGTGCGCGGTACATGATATGTATCTATATAAAGTGCGCGGCACATGGCATCTATCTATATAAAGTGCGCGGTACATGATATGTATCTATATAAAGTGCGCGGCACATGGCATCTATCTATATAAAGTGCGCGGTACATGATATGTATCTATATAAAGTGCGCGGCACAATACACCTATATAGATAAAGTGCGCGGCACAACACATCTATCTATATAAAGTGCGCGGTACATGATATGTATCTATACAAAGTGCGCGGCACAATACACCTATCTAGATAAAGTGCGTGGCACATGGCATCTATCTATATAAAGTGCGCGGCACAATACATCTATCTATATAAAGTCCGCAGCACAATACACTTATCTAAATAAAGTGCGCCGCACAATACATCTATCTATATAAAGTGCGCGGCACATGACATCTATCTATATAAATTGCGCGGAAAATACACCTATCTATATAAAGTGCGCGGCACATGACATCCATCTATATAAATTGCGCGGCACAAGACACCTATCTATATAAAGTTCGCGGCACAATACATCTATCTATATAAAGTGCGCGGCACATGATATGTATCTATATAAATTGCGCGGGACAATACACCTATCTGCATAAAGTGCGCGGCACAATACATATATCTATAAAACGTGCGCGGCACAACACAACTTACTCAGTAAAGTGCGCGGCACAATACATCTATCTATATGAAGTGAGCGGCACCCTGCATCTATCTATATCAAGTGCGCGGCAGAATACACCTATCTAAATAAAGTGCACGGCACATGACATCTATCTATATATATTGCGCGGCACAATACACCTATCTATATAATGTGCGCGGCACAATACATCTATCTATTTAAAGTGCGCGGCACATGACATCTATCTATATAAAGTGCGCTGCACAATACACCTATCTAAATAAAGTGCGCGGCACAATACATCTATCTATATAATGTGCGCGGCACATGACATCTATCTACCTAAAGAGCGCGGCACATGACATTTATATATACAAATTGCGCGGCACATGATATCTATCTTTATGAAGTGCGCGGCACATGACATCTATCGATACAAAGTGCGCAGCACCTGACATTCATCAATATAAATTGCGCGGCACAATAGATCTCTCTATATAAAGTGTGCGGCACATGATATCTATACAAAGTGCGCGGAACAATACATCTACCTATATATAGTGCACGGCACAATACATATATCCATATAAAGTGCACGGCACATGATATCTATCCATATAAATTGTGCGGCACAATACATCTATCTATATAAATTGCGCGGAACAATACACCTATCAGTATAAAGTGCACGGTACATGACATTCATCTATATAAAGTGCGAGGCACAATACATCTATCTATATAAAGTGGGCGGCACGTGACATCTATCTGTCTCAAGTGCGCGGCACATGACTATTATCTATATAAAGTTCGCGGCACAATACATCTATCTGTATAAAGTGCATGGCATATGTTATCAATCTATATCAAGTGCGCGGCACATGACATCTATCTATATAACGTGCGCAGCAGATCACATGTATCTATATAACGTGCGCAGAACAATAATATATCTATATAAATTGCGAGGCACATGACTTCTATCTATATAAAGTGCGCGGCACATGTCATCTATCTATATAAAGTGGCGCGGCAAATGACGTTTATTTATATCTAGTGCGCGGCACATTACATATATCTATATAATGTGAGCGGCACAAAACATCTATCTATATTAAGTGCGCGGCACAATACATCTATCAATATAAATGCGCGGCACAATACATCTATCTATATAAAGTGCGCGGCACATGACATCCATCTATATAAAGTGCGGGGCACAATACATCTATCTAGATAACGTGCGCGGCACAATACATCTATCTATATAAAGTGCGCGGCACAATAAACCTATCTATATAAAGCGCGCGGCACATGGCATCTATCTATATAAAGTGAGCGGCACAATATGCCTATCTACATTAAGTGCACGGCACATGACATCTATCCATATAAATTGCGCGGCACATGACATCTATCTAAATAAATTGCGCGGCACAATACACCTATCTATATAATGTGCGCGGAACAATACATCTATCTATATAAAGTGCGCGACACATGGCATCTATCTATAAAAGTGCGCGGCACAATACATCTATCTACATAAAGTGCGCTTTACATGATATGTATCTATATATAGTGCGCGGCGCAATACACCTATCTAAATAAAGTGCGCGGCACATGACATCGATCTATACAAATTGCGCAGCACAATACACATATTTATATAATGTGCGCGGCACAATACATCTATCCATATTAATTGCGCGGCACAGTACACCTATCTCGATAAAGTGCGCGGCACAATACATCTATCTATATCAAATGCGTGGCACATAGCATCTATCTATCTAAAGTGCGCGGCACGATAAACCTATCCATATAAAGAGCGCGGCACATTTCGTCTATCTATATAAAGTTTACGGCACATGGCATCTATCTTTATAAGTGCGCGGCACAATACATCTATCTATGTCAAGTGCGCGGCACATGATATGTATCTATATCATGTGCGCGGCACAATACACCTATCTAAATAAAGTGCGCGGCACATGACATCTATCCATATAAATTGCGCGGCACATGGAATCTATCTATATAAATTGCGCGGCACATGACATCTATCTATATAAATTGCGCGGCACATGGCATCTATCTATATAATGTGCGCGACACAATACATCTATCTATATAAAGTGCGCGGCACATGGCATCTATCTATATAAGGTGCGCGGCACAATACATCTATCTACACAAAGCGCGCGGTACATGATACGTATCTATATAAAGTGCGCGGCACAATACACCTATGTAGATAAAGTGCGTGGCACAATACACCTATCTATATGAAGTGCGCGGCGCATGGCATCTACCTATATAAAGTGCGCGGCACAATATATCTATCTATGTCAAGTGCGCGGCACAATACATCTATCTATATAAAGTGCCCTGCACAATACACCTATCTAAATAAAGTGCACGGCACATGACACCTATCTATATAAATTGCACGGAACAATACACCTATCTATATCATGTGCGCGGTACAATACATCTATCTATTTAAAGTGCGCGGCACATGACATCTATGTATAAAGTCAGCTGCACAATACACCTACCTAAATAAAGTGGGCGGCACAATACATCTATCTATATAAAGTGCGCGAAACATGACATCTATCTATATAAAGTGCGCGGCAGAATACACCTATCTAGATAAAGTGCGCGCCTCATGGCATCCATCTATATAAAGTGCGCGGCACAATACATCTATCTATATAAAGTGCGCGGTACATGATATGTATCTATATGAAGTGCGCGGCACAATACACCTATCTAGATAACGAGCGCGGCACAATAAACATATCTAGCTAAAGTGCGAGGCACATGGCATCTATCTATATAAAGTGCGCGGCACAATACATCTATCTATATAAAGTGCGCCGCACATGATATGTATCTAGATAAAGTGCGCGGCACAATACACCTATCTACATAAAGTGTGCGGCACATGGCATCTATCTATATAAAGTGCGCGGCACAATACATCTATCTATATAAAGTGCGCTGCACATGACATGTATCTATATCAATTGCGCGGCAAAATACACCTATCTATATAAGGTGCGCGGCACTATACATCTATCTATATAAGGTACGCGGCACATGACATCTATCTATATACTGTGCGCGCCACAATACATCTATCTATATAAAGTGCGCGGCACATGACATGTATCTATATAAATTCCGCGGCACAACAGATCTATCTATATAAAGTGCGCGGCGCATGACATCTTTCTATATCAATTGCGCGCCACAATACACTTACCTATATAATGTTCGCGGCACAATACAACTATCTATATAAAGTGCGCGGCACATGATATGAATCTATATAAATTGCGCGGCACACTACACCTATCTGCATAAAGTGCGCGGCACAATACATCTATCTATATAAAGTGCGCGGCACAATACATCTATCTATATGAAGTGAGCGGCACAATACATCTATCTATATCAAGTGCGCGGCACAATACATCTATCTATATATTTAAAGTGTGCGGCACATGATATCTATGTATATCAAATGCGTGGCACATAGCATCTATCTATCTAAAGTGCGCGGCACGATAAACCTATCCATATAAAGAGCGCGGCACATGGCATCTATCTATATAAAGTGCGCGGCACATGGCATCTATCTTTATAAATGCGCGGCACCATACATTTATCTATGACAAGTGCGCGGCACATGATATGTATCTATATCAAGTGCGCGCCACAACACCTATCTAAATAAAGTGTATGCGGCACATGACATCTATCCATATAAATTGCGCGGCACATGACATCTATCTATATAAATTGCGCGGCACATGACATCTATCTATATAAAGTGCGCGGCACATGGCATCTATCTATATAATGTGCGCGGCACAATACATCTATCTATATAAAGTGCGCGGCACATGAATTGTATCTATATAAAGTGCGCGGCACAACACACCTATCTAAATAAAGTGCGCGGCACATGACATCTATCTATAAATTGCACGGAACAATACACCTATCTATATAATGTGCGCGGCACAATACATCTATCTATTTAAAGTGCGCGGCACATGACATCTATCTATATAAAGTCCGCTGCACAGTACACCTATCTAAATAAAGTGGGCGGCACAATACATCTATCTATATAAAGTGCGCGGCAGAATACACCTATCTAGAAAAAGTGCGCGGAACATGGCATCCGCCTATATAAAGTGCGCGACACAATACGTCTATCTATATAAAGTGCGCGGAACATGATCTGTATCTATATAAAGTGCGCGGCACAATACACCTATCTAGATAACGAGCGCGGCACAATACACCTATCTAGCTGAAGTGCGCGGCACATGGCATCTACCGATATAAAGTGCGCCGCACAATGCATCTATCTATATCAAGTGCGCCGCACATTATATGTATCTAGATAAAGTGCGCGGCACAATGCACCTATCTTGATAAAGTGCGCATCACACGGCATCTATCTATATAAAGTGCGCGGCACAATACATCTATATATATAAAGTGCGCCGCACATGATATGTATCTATATAGTGTGCGCGGCACAATACACCTATCTAAATCAATTGCGCGGCACATGACAAGTATCTATATCAATTGTGCGGCAAAATACACCTGTCCATATAAGGTGCGCGGCACTATACATCTATCTATATAAAGTGCGCGGCACAATACATCTATCTATATATTTAAAGTGTGCGGCACATGATATCTATCTATATAAAGTGCGCGGCACAATACATCTATCAGTATGAAGTGCGCGGCACATGGCATCTATCTATGTACTGTGCGCGGCACATGGCATCTATCTAAATACATCTATCTATATAAAGTACGCGGCACAATACATCTATCTATATCAAGTGCGCGGCACACTATATGTATCTATATAAATTGCGCGGCACAATACACCTATATGCATTAACTGCGCGGCACAATACATCTATCTATATAAAGAGCGCGGAACAATACATCTATCTATATGAAGTGAGCGGCACAATACATCTACCGATATAAAGTGCGCGGCACAATACATCTATCTATATAAAGTGCGCGGCACATGACATCTATCTATATAAAGTCCGCTGCACAATACACCTATCTAAATAAAGTGGGCGGCACAATACATCTATCTATATAAATTGCGCGAAACATGACTTCTATATATATAAAGTGCGCGGCAAAATACACCTATCTAGATAAAGTGCGCGGCACATGGCATCTATCTATATAAAGTGCGCGGCACAATACATCTATCTATATAAAGTGCGCCGCACATGACAGGTATCTCTATAGTGTGCGCGGCACAATACACCTATCTAAATAAATTGCGCGGCACATGACATGTATCAATATCAATTGCGCGGCAAAATACACCTATCGTGCGCGGCACTATACATCTATCTAAATAAAGTGCGCGGCACATGACATCTATCTATATAAAGTGCACGGCAAAATGCACCTATCTATATAATGTGCGCGGCACAATAGATCTATCTATATAAAGTGCGCGGCACATGACATCTATCTATATCAATTGCGCGGTACAATACATCTATCTATATAAAGTTCGCGGCACAATACATCTATCTATATCAAGTGCGCGGCACACTATATATATCTATATAAATTGCGCGGCACAATACACCTATATGCATAAACTGCGCGGCACAATACATCTATCTACATAAAGAGCGCGGCACAACACATCTTAATCAATAAAGTGCGCGGAACAATACATCTATCTATATGAAGTGAGCGGCACAATACATCTATTTATATCAAGTGCGCGGCACAATACATCTATCCATATATTTAAAGTGTGCGGCACATGATATCTATCTATATCAAGTGCGCGGCACAATACATCTATCAGTATGAAGTGCGCGGCACATGGCATCTATCTATGTACAGTGCGCGGCACATGGCATCTATCTAAATAAAGTGCGCGGCACAATAAATCTATCTATATAAAGTGCGCGGTACATGATATGTATCTATATCAAGTGCGCGTCACAAAACACCTATCTAGATAACGAGCGCGGCACAACACACCTATCTAGCTAAAGTGCGCGGCACATGGCATCCACCGATATAAAGTGCGCGGCACAATACATCTATCTATATAAAGTGCGCGGCACATGACATCTATCTATATAAAGGGCGCGCCACAATACATCTACCTATATAAAGTGCGCGGCTAATGACACCTATCTATAAAATTTCGCGGCACAATACATCTATCTATATAAATTGCGCGGCACATGAAATCTATCTATATAAAGTGCGCGGCACACGACATCTATCTATATAAAGTGCGCGGCACAATACATTTATCTAAATAAAGTGCGCGGCACAATACACCTATCTAGATAAAGTGCACGGCACAATACATCTATCTATATAAAGTGCGCGGCACATGGCATCTATCTATATAAAGTGCGCGGCACAATACATCTATCTATATAAAGTGTGCGGCATATTACATCTATCTACATAAAGTGCGCGGCACATTACACCTATCTAAATAATGTGCGCGGCACATGGCATCTATCTATATAAATTGCGCGGCACAATATATCTATCCATATAACGTGCGCGGCACAACACATCTATCTATATAAAGTGCGCGGCACATGACATCTATCTATATTAAATGCGCAGCACAATACACCTATCAAAATAAAGTGCGCGGCACATGGCATCTATCTATATGAAGTGCGCGGCACAATACATCCATCTATGTAACGTGTGCGGTGCATGATATGTATCAATATAAAGGGCGCGGCACACCTCACCTATCTAGATAAAGTGCGCGGCACAATAATCCTATCAAGATAAAGTGCGCGGCACATAGCATCTATCTATATAAAGTGCGCGGCACAGTACATCTAACTACATAAAGTGCGCGGCACATGTAATGTATCTATATAAAGTGCGCGGCCCAATACACCTATCTAAATAAAGTGCGCTGCACTAGACATCTATCTATATAAATTGCGCGGCACAATACACCTATCTGTATAATTTGACCGGAACAATACACCTATCTGTATAATATGCGCGGCACAATATATCTATCTATATAAAGTGCGCGGCACCTGACATTTACCTAAAGTGCACGGCACATAACATTTAGCTATCTAAAGTGCGCGGCACGTGTCATCTATCTATATAAATTGCGCGGCACATGACGACTATCTATATCAAGTGCGCGACACATGACATCTCTCTATATAACGTGCACGGCACAAAATATCTATCTATATAAAGTGCGCGGCACATTACATCTATCATTATAAAGTGCGCGGCACATGACATCTATCTATATAAAGTGCGCGGCACATGGCATCTATCTATATAACGTGCGCGGCACATGATATGTGTCTATATAGTGCGCGGCCCAATACACCTATCTAGATAGAGTGGGCAGCACACGACATCTATCTATATAAAGTGCGCGGCACAATACATTTATCTAAATAAAGTGCGCGGCACAATACACCTATCTATATAATGTGCGCGGCACAATACATCTATCTATATAAAGTGCGCGGACCATGATATCTATCTATATAAAGTGCGCGGCACATGACATCTATCTGTATAAGGTGCGCGACACAATACATCTATTTATATAAAGTGCGCGGCACAATACACCTATCCATATAATGTGTACGGCACAATACATCTATCTATATAAATTGCGCGGTACATGGCATCTATATAAAGTGCGCGAAATATGACATCTATCTATATAAAGTGCGCGGCTCAATACACCTATCTAGATAAAGTGTGCGGCACATTACATCTATCTAGATAAAGTGCGCGGCACATTACACCTATCCAAAAAAAGTGCGCGGCACATGGCATCTACCTACATAAATTGCGCGGCACAATATATCTATCCATATAACGTGCGCGGCACAATACATCTATCTATATAAAGTGTGCGGCACATGACATCTATCTATATAAAATGCGCGGCACATTACACCTATCTAGATAAGGTGCGCGGCACATGGCTTCTATCTATATAAAGTGCGCGGCACAATACAAATATCTATATCAAGTGTGCGGCACATTACATCTATCTAGATAAAGTGCGCGGCACATTACACCTATCCAAAAAAAGTGCGCGGCACATGGCATCTACCTACATAAATTGCGCGGCACAATATATCTATCCATATAACGTGCGCGGCACAATACAACTATCTATATAAAGTGTGCGGCACATGACGTCTATCTATATAAAATGCGCAGCACAATACACCTATCAAAATAAAGTGCGCGACACACTGCATCTATCTATATGAAGTGCGCGGCACAACACATCCATCTATATAACGTGTGCGGTACATTATATGTATCAATATAAAGAGCGCGGCACACTACACCTATCTAGATAAAGTGCGCGGCACACTATACCAATCTAGATAAAGTGCGCGGCACATGGCATCTATCTATATAAAGTGCGCGGCACAGTACATTTAACTACATATATTGCGCGGCACATGATATGTATCTATATAAAGTGCGCGGCCCAATACACTTATCTAAATAAAGTGCGCTGCACTAGACATCTATCTATATAAATTGCGCGGCACAATACACCTATCTGTATAATTTGCGCGGCACAATATATCTATCTATATAAAGTGCGCGTCACCTGACATCTATCTAAAGTGCACGGCACATGACATTTAGCTATATAAAGTGCGCGGCACGTGTCATCTATCTATATCAATTGCGCGGCACATGACGACTATCTATATCAAGTGCGCGACACATGACATCTCTCTATATAAGGTGCACGGCACAAAATATCTATCTATATAAAGTGCGCGGCACATTATATTTATCAATATAAAGTGCGCGGCACAATACACCTATTTAATAAATTGCGCGGCACAATACATCCATCTATATAAAGAGCGAGGCACATGACATCTATCTATATAAAGTGCGCGGCTCATGGCATCTATCTATATAAAGTGCGCGGCGCAATACCTCTATCTATATAAAGTGCGCAGTACATGATGTGTATCTAAATAATGTGCGCGGCACATGTCAACTATCTATATAAATTGCGCGGCACATGACCTCTATGTATATCAAGTGCGCGACACGTGACATCTATCTATATAAGGTGCGCGGCACAAAATATCGATCTATATAAAGTGCGCGGCACATTACATCTATCAATATAAAGTGCGCCGCACAATACACCTATTTAAATAACGTGCGCGGCACAATACATCTATCTATATAAAGAGCGAGGCAGATGACATCTATCTATATAAAGTGCGCGGCTCATGGCATCTATCTATCTAAAGTGCGTGACGCAATACCTCTATCTATATAATGAGTGCAGTACATGATGTGTATCTATATAATGTACGCGGCACAATACATCTATCTATATAAAGCGCGCGGCACATGGCATCTATCTATATAAAGTGCGCAGTACATGATATGTATCTATATAAAGTCCGCGGCAAAATACACCTATCTAGATAAAGTGCGCGGCACAATACATCTAATTATATAAAGTGCGCGGCACATGAATTGTATCTATATAAAGTGCGCGGCACAATACACCTATCTAGATCAGTGCGTAGCACAATACACCTATCTAGATAAAGTGCGCGGCACATGGCATCTATCTATATAAAGTGCACGGCACAATACATCTATCTTTATATAGTGCGCGGCACATCAATTGTATCTATGTCATGTGCGCGGCACAATACACCTATCTAAATAAAGTGCGCGGCACATGACATCTATCTATATAAATTGCGCGGTACAATACACCTATCTATATAATGTGCGCGGCACAATACATCTATCTATTTAGGGTGCGCAGCACATGACATCTATCTATATAATGTCCGCTGCACAATACACCTATCTAAATAAAGTGCGCGGCACTAGACATCTATCTATATAAAGTGCGCGGTACATGATATGTATCTATATAAAGTGCGCGGCACAATACACCTATCTATATAATGTGCGCGGCACAATACACCTACCTAGATAAAGTGCGCAGCACATGGCATCTATCTATATAAAGTGCGCGGCACAATACATCTATCTAAATGAAGTGCGCCGCACATGATATGTATCTATATAGCGCGCGCGGCACAATACACCTATCTAAATAAATTGCACGGCACATGACATGTATCTATATCAATTGCGCGGCAAAATACACCAATCTATGTAAGGTGCGCGGCACAATACATCTATCTATATAAAGTGCGCGGCACATACATCTATCTATATCAAGTGCGCGGCACAAAACATCTATCTATATAAAGTTCGCGGCACATGACATCTATCTGTATAAATTGCGCGGCAAAATACACCTATGTATATAATGTGCGCGGCACAATACATCTATCTATTTAAAGTGCGCGGCACATGACATCTATCTATATAAAGTATGCTGCACAATACACCTATCTAAATAAAGTGCACCGCACAATGCATCTATCTATATAAAACGCGCCTCACATGGCATCTATCTATATAAAGTGAGTGGCACAAAATGTCTATCTATATTAAGTGCGCGGCACATGACATCTATCCATATAAATTGCGCGGCACATGACATGTATCTATATAAATTGCGCGGCACAATACACCTATCTATATCATGTGCGCGGCACAATACATCAATCTATATAAAGTGTGCGGCACATGGCATCTATCTATATAAAGTACGCGGCACAATACATCTATCTATATAAAGTGCGCGGTACATGATATGTATCTATATAAACTGCGCGGCACAATACACCTATCTATATAATGTGCGCGGCACAATACACCTATCTAGATACAGTGCGCAGCACATGGCATCTATCTATATAAAGTGCGCGGCGCAATACATCTATGTAAATGAAGTGCGCCGCACATGATATGTATCTATATACCTACATAAAGTGCGCTTTACATGATATGTATCTATATAAAGTGCGCGGCGCATACACCTATCTAATAAAGTGCGCGGCACATAACATCCATCCATATAAATTGCGCGGGACATGACATCTATCTTTACAAATTGCACAGCACAATACACATATCTATATCATGTGCGCGGCACAGAACACCTATCCATATTAAGTGCGCGGCACAATACACCTATCTTGATAAAGTGCGCGGCACAATACATCTATCTATATCAAATGCGCGGCACATGGCATCTATCTATATAAAGTGCGCGGCACATGGCATCTATCTTTATAAATGCACGGCACAATACATTTATCTATGACAAGTGCGCGGCACATGATATGTATCTATATTAAGTGCGCGCCACAACACCTATCTAAATAAAGTGCGCGGCACATGACATATATCCATATAAATTGCGCGCTACATGACATCTATCCATATAAATTGCGCGGCACATGACATCTATCAATATAAAGTGCGCGGCACATGGCATCTATCTATATAATGGGCGCGGCACAATATATCTATCAATATAAAGTGCGCGGCACATGAATTGTATCTATATAAAGTGCGCGGCACAATACACCTATCTAATTAAAGTGCGCGGCACATGACATCTATCTATAAATTGCACGGAACAATACACCTATCTATATAATGTGCGCGGCACAATACATCAGTCTATTTAAAGTGCGCGGCACATGACATCTATCTATATAAAGTCCGCTGCACAGTACACCTATCTAAATAAACTGGGCGGCGCAATACATGTATCTATATCAAGTGCGCGGCAGAATACACCTATCTAGATAAATGCGCGGAACATGGCATCCGTCTACATAAAGTGCGCGGCACAATACTTCTATCTATATAAAGTGCGCGGAACATGATCGGTATCTATATAAAGTGCGCGGCACAATGCACCTATCTAGATAACGAGCGCGGCACAATACACCTATCTAGCTGAAGTGCGCGGGGCATCTACCGATATAAAGTGCGCCGCACAATACATCTATCTATATCAAGTGCGCCGCACATTATATGTATCTAGATAAAGTTCGCGGCACAATGCACCTATCTAGATTAAGTGCGCGGCACATGGCATCTATCTATATAAAGTGCGCGGCACAATACATCTATCTATATAAAGTGCGCCGCACATGATATGTATCTATATAGTGTGCGCGGCACAATACACCTATCTAAATAAATTGCGCGGCACATGACATGTATCTATATCAATTGCGCGGCAAAATACACCTATCTATATAAGGTGCGCGGCACTATACATCTATCTAAATAAAGTGCGCGGCACATGACATCTATCTATATAAAGTGCACGGCAAAATACACCTATCTATATAATGTGCGCGGCACAATAGATCTATCTATATAAAGAGCGCGGCACATGACATCTATCTATATCAATTGCGCGGTACAATACATCTATCTCTATAACGTTCGCGGCACAATACATCTATCTATATCAAGTGCGCGGCACACTATATGTATCTATCTAAATTGCGCGGCACAATACACCTATATGCACAAACTGCGCGGCACAATACATCTATCTATATAAAGAGCGCGGCACAACAGATCATAATCAATAAAGTGCGCGGAACAATACATCTATCTATATGAAGTGAGCGGCACAATACATCTATTTATATCAAGTGCGCGGCACAATACATCTATCTATATATTTAAAGTGTGCGGCACATGATATCTATCTATCTAAAGTGCGCGGCACAATACATCCATCAATATGAAGTGCGCGGCACATGGCATCTATCTATGTACAGTGCGCGGCACATGGCATCTATCTAAATAAAGTGCGCGGCACAACATATCTATCTATATAAAGTGCGCGGTACATGATATGTATCTATATCAAGTGCGCGTCACAAAACACCTATCTAGATAACGAGCGCGGCACAATACAATTATCTAGCTAAAGTGCGCGGCACAATACATCTATCTATATAAAGTCCGCTACACAATACACCTATCTAAATAAAGTGGGCGGCACAATACATCTATCTCTATAAATTGCGCGAAACATGACATCGTTCTATATAAAGTGCGCGGCACATGGCATCTATCTATATAAAGTGCGCGGCCAATACACCTATCTAGATAGAGTGGGCGGCACACGTCATCTATCTATGTAAAGTGCGCGGCACAATACATTTATCTAAATAAAATGCTCGGCAAAATACACCTATCTATATAAAGTGCGCGGCACACGATCCCTATCTATATAAAGTGCGCGGCAAAATACATTTATCTAAATAAGGTGCGCGGCATAATACAACTATCTAGATATAGTGCGCGGGACAATACATCTATCTATATAAAGTGCGCGGCAAAATACATTTATCTAAATAAGGTGCGCGGCACAATACACCTATCTAGATAAAGTGCGCGGGACAATACATCTATCTATATAAAGTGCGCGGCACATGGTATCTATCTATTTAACGTGCGTGGCACATGGTATCTATCTATTTAAAGTGCGCGGCACATGATATGTGTCTATATAAAGTGCGCGGCCCAATACACCTATCTAGATAGAGTGGGCGGCACACGACATCTATCTATATAAAGTGCGCGGCACATGGCATCTATCTATATAAAGCGCGCGGCACAATACATTTATCTAAATAAAGTGCGCGGCACACTACACCTATCTAGATAAAGTGCGCGGCACAATACATCTATCTATATAAAGTGCGCGGCACATGGCATCTATCTATATAAAGTGCGCGGCACAATACATCTATCTATATAAAGTGTGCGGCAAATGGCGTCTATCTATACAAAGTGCGCGTCACAATACACCTATCTATATAATGTGTACGGCAAAATACATCTACCTATATAAATTGCGCGGCACATGACATCGTTCTATATAAAGTGCGCGGCACATGGCATCTATCTATATAAAGTGCGCGGCCAATACACCTATCTAGATAGAGTGGGCGGCACACGTCATCTATCTATATAAAGTGCGCGGCACAATACATTTATCTAAATAAAATGCTCGGCAAAATACACCTATCTATATAAAGTGCGCGGCACACGATCCCTATCTATATAAAGTGCGCGGCAAAATACATTTATCTAAATAAGGTGCGCTGCACAATACAACTATCTAGATAAAGTGCGCGGGACAATACATCTATCTATATAAAGTGCGCGGCAAAATACATTTATCTAAATAAGGTGCGCGGCACAATACACCTATCTAGATAAAGTGCGCGGGACAATACATCTATCTATATAAAGTGCGCGGCACATGGTATCTATCTATTTAAAGTGCGTGGCACATGGTATCTATCTATTTAAAGTGCGCGGCACATGATATGTGTCTATATAAAGTGCGCGGCCCAATACACCTATCTAGATAGAGTGGGCGGCATGCGACATCTATCTATATAAAGTGCGCGGCACATGGCTTCTATCTATATAAAGTGCGCGGCACAATACATTTATCTAAATAAAGTGCGCGGCACACTACACCTATCTAGATAAAGTGCGCGGCACAATACATCTATCTATATAAAGTGCGCGGCACATGGCATCTATCTATATAAAGTGCGCGGCACAATACATCTATCTATATAAAGTGTGCGGCACATTACATCTATCTAGATAAAGTGCGCGGCACATTACACCTATCTAACTAAAGTGCGCGGCACATGGCATCTATCTATATAAATTGCGCGGCACAATATATCTATCCATATGACGTGCGCGGCACAACACATCTATCTATATAAAGTGCGCTGCACATGACATCTATCTATATAAAATGCGCAGCACAATACACCTATCAAAATAAAGTGCGCGGCACATGGCATCTATCTATATGAAGTGCGCGGCACAATACATCCATCTATGTAACGTGTGCGGTACATGATATGTATCAATATAAAGTGCGCGGCACACTACACCTATCTAGATAAGTGCGCGGCACAATACACCTATCTAGATAAAGTGCGCGGCACATGGCATCTTTCTATATAAATTACGCGGCACAGTACATCTAACTACATAAAGTGCGCGGCAGATGATATGTATCTATATAAAGTGCGCGGCCTAATACACCTATCTAACTAAAGTGCGCTGCACTAGACATCCATCTATATAAATTGCGCGGCACAATACACCTATCTGTATAATTTGCGCGGCACAATACACCTATCTGTATAATTTGCACGGCACAATATATCTATCTATATAAAGTGCGCGGCACCTTACATCTATCTAAAGTGCACGGCACATGACATTTAGCTATCTAACGTGCGCGGCACGTGTCATCTATCTATATAAATTGCGCGGCACATGACGACTATCTATATCAAGTGCGCGACACATGACAACTCTATATAAGGTGCACGGCACACAATATCTATCTATATAAAGTGCGCGGCACATTACATCTATCAATATAAAGTGCGCGGCACATGTCATCTATCTATATAAAGTGCGCGGCACATGGCATCTATCTATATAAAGTGCGCGGCACATGATATGTGTCTATATAAAGTGCGCGGCCCAATACACCTATCTAGATAGAGTGGGCAGCACACGACATCTGTCTATATAAAGTGCGCGGCACAATTCATTTATCTAATTAAAGTGCGCGGCACAATACACCTATCTATATAATGTGCGCGGCACAATACATCTATCTATATAAAGTGCAAAGACCATGATATCTATCTATATAAAGTGCGCGGCACATGACATCTATCTCTATAAGGTGCGCGGCACAATACATCTATCTATATAAAGTGCGCAGCACAATACACCTATCCATATAATGTGTACGGCACAATGCATCTATCTATATAAATTGCGCGGTACATGGCATCTATCTATATAAAGTGCGCGAAACATGGCATCTATCTATATAAAGTGCGCGGCTCAATACACCTATCTAGATAAACTGCGCGGCACATTACACCTATCTAGATAAAGTGCGCGGCACATGGCTTCTATCTATATAAAGTGCGCGGCACAATACAAATATCTATATCAAGTGTGCGGCACATTACATCTATCTAGATAAAGTGCGCGGCACATTACACCTATCCAAAAAAAGTGCGCGGCACATGGCATCTACCTATATAAATTGCGCGGCACAATATATCTATCCATATAACGTGCGCGGCACAATACATCTATCTATATAAAGTGTGCGGCACATGACATCTATCTATATAAAATGCGCAGCACAATACACCTATCAAAATAAAGTGCGCGACACACTGCATCTATCTATATGAAGTGCGCGGCACAATACATCCATCTATATAACGTGTGCGGTACATTATATGTATCAATATAAAGTGCGCGGCACACTACACCTATCTAGATAAAGTGCGCGGCACACTACACCAATCCGGATAAAGTGCGCGGCACATGGCATCTATCTATATAAAGTGCGCGGCACAGTACATCTAACTACATAAATTGCGCGGCACATGATATGTATCTATATCAAGTGCGCGGCCCAATACACCTATCTAAATAATGTGCGGTGCACTAGACATCTATCTATATAAATTTCGCGGCACAATACACCTATCTGTATAATTTGCGCGGCACAATATATCTATCTATATAAAGTGCGCGGCACCTGACATCTATCTAAAGTGCACGGCACATGACATTTAGCTATATAAAGTGCGCGGCACGTGTCATCTATCTATATAAATTGCGCGGCACATGACGACTATCTATATAAAGTGCGCGGCACATGGCATCTATCTATATAAAGTGCGCGGCGCAATACCTCTATCTATATAAAGTGCGCAGTACATGATGTGTATCTAAACAAAGTGCGCGGCACATGTCAACTATCTATATAAATTGCGCGGCACATTACCTCTATCTATATCAAGTGCGCGACACGTGACATCTATCTATATGTGGTGCGCGGCACAAAATATCGATCTATATAAAGTGCGCGGCATATTACATCTATCAATATAAAGTGCGCCGCACAATACACCTATTTAAATAACGTGCGCGGCACAATACATCTATCTATATAAAGAGCGAGGCACATGACATCTATCTATATAAAGTGCGCGGCACACGGCATCTATCTATCTAAATTGCGTGACGCAATACCTCTATCTATATAAAGAGTGCAGAACATGATGTGTATCTATATAAAGTGCGCGGCAAAATCCTCCTACCTAGATAAAGTGCACGGCACATTACACCTATCTAGATAAAGTGCGCGGCACATGGCATCTATCTATATAAAGTGCGCGGCACAATAAATCTATCTATATTAAGTGCGCGGCACATGACATCTATCTATATAAAGTGCCCAGCACAATACACCTATCAACATAAAGTGCGCGGCACATGGCATTTATCTATATGAAGTGCGCGGCACAATACATCGATCTGTATAAAGTGTGCGGTACATGATATGTATCTATATAAAGTGCGCGGCACACTGCACCTATCTAGATAAAGTGCGCGGCACAATACACCTATCTAGATGAAGTGAGCGGCATATGGCATCTATCCATATAAAGTTCGCGGCACAGTACATCTATCTACATAAAGTGCGCGGCACATGATACGTATCTATATAAAGTGCGCGGCCTAATACACCTATCTAAATAAAGTGCGCGGCACTAGATATCTATCTATATAAATTGCGCGGCACATTGCATCCATGTATATTAAGTGCTCGGCACTTGATATGTATCTATATAAAGTGCGCGAAATAATACACCTATCTAGATAAAGTGCGCGGCAACATACATCTAACTATATAAAGTGCGCGGCACATGGCATCTATCTATATAAAGTGCGCGGCACAGTACATTTAACTACATAAAGTGCGCGGCACATGATATGTATCTATATAAAGTGCGCGGTCTAATACACCTATCTAAATAAAGTGCGCTGCACTAGACATCTATCTATATAAATTGCGCGGCACAATACACCTATCTGTATAATTTGCGCGGCACAATACACCTATCTGTATAATTTGCGCGGCACAATATATCTATCCATATAATGTGCGCGGCACAATACATCTACATATATAAAGTGCCCGGCACATGACATCTATATAAAGTGTACAGCACAATACACCTATCAAAATAAAGTGCGCGGCACATTGCATCCATGTATATTAAGTGCTCGGCACTTGATATGTATCTATATAAAGTGCGCGAAACAATACACCTATCTAGATAAAGTGCGCGGCAACATACATCTATCTATATAAAGTGCGCGCCAAATGGCATCTATCTATATAAAGTGTGCGGCACAATAAACCTATCTATATAATGCGCGCGGCACATGACGTGTATCTATATAAAGTGCGCGTAACAATACATCTATCTATATAAAGTGCGCGGCACATGACTTCTATGTATATAATGTCCGCGGCACATGATATCCATCTATATAAAGTGCGCAGCACATAACATCTATCTATATAATGTGCGCGGCACATTGCATCTACGTATATAAAGTGCGCGGCACTTGATATGTATCTGTATAACGTGCGCGTAACAATACACCTATCTAGATAAAGGCGCGGCACAATACATCTATCTATATAAAAAGCGCGGCAAATGGCATCTATTTTATAAAGTGCGCGGCACAATAAACCTATCTATTTTAAGCGCGCGGCACATGACATCTATCTATATAAAGTGCGGGTAACAATACATCCATCTATATAAAGTGCGCGGCACATGACGTCTATGTATATAAGGTGCGCGGCACATGATATCTATCTATATAAAGTGCGCGGTTTATTACATCTATCTGAAATGCGCGGCACACGACATCTACCTACATAAAGTGCGCGGTACATTACATCTATCTATATCAAGTGCACGGCACAATGCACCTATCTATATAATGTGCGCGGCATAATACATCTATCTATTTACTGTGCGCGGCATAATACATCTATCTATATCAAGTGCGCGTAACAATACATCTATCTATATTTCGTGCGCGGCACATGACGTCTATCTATATCAATTGCGCGGCACAATACACATATCTATATAATGTGCGCGGCACACGACATCTATATATATAAAGTGCGCGGCACAATACATTTATCTAAATAAATTGCGCGGCACAATACGTCTATCTATATAAAGTGCGCGGCACATGATATGTATCTATATAATGTTCCCGGCACAATACACCTATCTAAATAAAGTGCGCGGCACACGACTCTCTATCTATATGAATTGCGCGGAACAATACATATACCTATATAATGTGCGCGGCACAATAGATCTATCTATATAACGTGCGCGGTACATGACATCTGTGTAGATAAAGTGCTCGGCACATGACATCTGTCTATATAAAGTGCGGGGCACATGACATATATGTATATAAATTGCGCGGCACAATACACCTATGTACATTATGTGCGCGGCACAATGCATCTATCTACATAAAATGCGCGGCACATGTTATGTATCTATATAAAGTGCGCGGCACAATACACCTATTTAAATAAAGTGCGCGGCACAATACATCTATCTATAAAAAGAGAACGGCACATGACATCTATCCATATCAAGTGCGCGGCACATGGCATCTATCTATATATAGTGTGCGGCGCAATACATCTATCCATATAATGTGCGCGGTACATGATATGTATCTGTCTAATGTGCGCTCCACAATACACCTGTCTAGATAAAGTGCGCGACACAACACATCTGTCTATCCAAAGTGCGCGGCACAATACATATATCTCAATACAGTGCGCGGCACCATACATCTATCTGTATAAAGTGCGCGGCACATGACATCTATCTATATAAAGTGCGCGGCACATTGCATCTATCTAAGTAAAGTGCGCGGCACATGACATCTATCTATATAAAGTACGCGGCACAATACATCTATGTACATAAAGTGCGCGGCACATGGCATCTATCTATGTAAAGTGCGCGGCACATGATATGTGTCTATATAAAGTGCGCGGCCCAATACACCTATCTAGGTAGAGTGGGCGGCACACGACATCTATCTATATAAAGTGCGCGGCACAATGCATTTATCTAAATAAAGTGCGCGGCACAATACACCTATCTATATATTGTGCGCGGCACAATACATCTATCTATATAAAGTGCGCGGCACATGATATCTATCTATATAAAGTGCGCGGCACACGACATCTATCTATATAAAGTGCGCGGCAAAATACATTTATCTATATAAAGTGCGCGGCACAATACACCTATCTAGATAAAGTGCGCGGAAAAATACATTTATCTAAATAAAGTGCGCGGCACAATACACCTATCTAGATAAAGTGCGCGGCACAATACATCTATCTATATAAAGTGCGCGGCAAATGGCATCTATCCATATAAAGTGCGCGTCACAATACACCTATCTATATAATGTGTACGTCAAAATACATCTATCTATATAAATTGCGCGGCACATGACATCTATCTATATAAAGTGCGCGGCACATGGCATCTATCCTTAGAAAGTGCGCGGCACATCACATGTGTCTATATAAAGTGCGGGGCCCAATACACCTATCTAGATAGAGTGGGCGGCACACGACATCTATCTATATAAAGTGCGCGGCACAATACATTTATCTAAATAAAGTGCGCGGCACAATACACCTATCTAGATAAAGTGCGCGTCACAATACATCTATCTATATAAAGTGCGCGTCAAATGGCATCTATCCATATAAAGTGCGCGTCACAATACACCTATCTATATAATGTGTACGTCAAAATACATCTATCTATATAAATTGCGCGCCACATGACATCTATCTATATAAAGTGCGCGGCACATGGCATCTATCTATATAAAGTGCGCGGCACATGATATGTGTCTATATAAAGTGCGCGGCCCAATACACCTATCTAGATAGAGTGGGCGGCACACGACATCTATCTATATAAAGTGCGCGGCACAATACATTTATCTAAATAAAGTGCGCGGCACAATACACCTATCTAGATAAAGTGCGCGGCACAATACATCTATCTATATAAAGTGCGCGGTACATGATATGTATCTATATAAAGTGCGCGGCACAATACACCTATCTATATAATGTGCGCGGCACAATACACCTATCTAGATAAAGTGCGCAGCACATGGCATCTATCTATATAAAGTGCGCGGCACAATACATCTATCTAAATGAAGTGCGCCGCACATGATATGTATCTATATAGCGCGCGCGGCACAATACACCTATCTAAATAAATTGCACGGCACATGACATGTATCTATATCAATTGCGCGGCAAAATACACCTATCTATGTAAGGTGTGCGGCACAATACATCTATCTATATAAAGTGCGCGGCACATACATCTATCTATATCAAGTGCGCGGCACAAAACATCTATCTATATAAAGTTCGCGGCACATGACATCTATCTGTATAAATTGCGCGGCAAAATACACCTATGTATATAATGTGCACGGCACAATACATCTATCTATTTAAAGTGCGCGGCACATGACATCTATCTATATAAAGTGCGCTGCTCAATACACCTATCTATATAAAGTTCGCGGCACAATACATCTATCTATGTAAAGTGCGCGGCACACGACATCTATCTATATAAAGTATGCTGCACAATAAACCTATCTAAATAAAGTGCACCGCACAATGCATCTATCTATATAAAACGCGCCTCACATGGCATCTATCTATATAAAGTGAGTGGCACAATATGTCTATCTATATTAAGTGCGCGGCACATGACATCTATCCATATAAATTGCGCGGCACATGACATGTATCTATATAAATTGCGCGGCACAATACACCTATCTATATCATGTGCGCGGCACAATACATCAATCTATATAAAGTGTGCGGCACATGGCATCTATCTATATAAAGTACGCGGCACAATACATCTATCTATATAAAGTGCGCGGTACATGATATGTATCTATATAAACTGCGCGACACAATACACCTATCTATATAATGTGCGCGGCACAATACACCTATCTAGATCAAGTGCGCAGCACATGGCATCTATCTATATAAAGTGCGCTGCGCAATACATCTATGTAAATGAAGTGCGCCGCACATGATATGTATCTATATACCTACATAAAGTGCGCTTTACATGATATGTATCTGTATAAAGTGCGCGGCGCATACACCTATCTAATAAAGTGCGCGGCACATAACATCCATCCATATAAATTGCGCGGGACATGACATCTATCTTTACAAATTGCACAGCACAATACACATATCTATATCATGTGCGCGGCACAGAACACCTATCCATATTAAGTGCGCGGCACAATACACCTATCTTGATAAAGTGCGCGGCACAATACATCTATCTATATCAAATGCGCGGCACATGGCATCTATCTATATAAAGTGCGCGGCACATGGCATCTATCTTTATAAATGCGCGGCACAATACATTTATCTATGACAAGTGCGCGGCACATGATATGTATCTATATTAAGTGCGCGCCACAACACCTATCTAAATAAAGTGCGCGGCACATGACATCTATCCATATAAATTGCGCGGCACATGACATCTATCCATATAAATTGCGCGGCACATGACATCTATCAATATAAAGTGCGCGGCACATGGCATCTATCTATATAATGGGCGCGGCACAATATATCCATCTATATAAAGTGCGCGGCACATGAATTGTATCTATATAAAGTGCGCGGCACAATACACCTATCTAATTAAAGTGCGCGGCACATGACATCTATCTATAAATTGCACGGAACAATACACCTATCTATATAATGTGCGCGGCACAATACATCAGTCTATTTAAAGTGCGCGGCACATGACATCTATCTATATAAAGTCCGCTGCAGAGTACACCTATCTAAATAAACTGGGCGGCGCAATACATCTATCTATATCAAGTGCGCGGCAGAATACACCCATCTAGATAAATGCGCGGAACATGGCATCCGTCTATATAAAGTGCGCGGCACAATACTTCTATCTATATAAAGTGCGCGGAACATGATCGGTATCTATATAAAGTGCGCGGCACAATGCACCTATCTAGATAACGAGCGCGGCACAATACACCTATCTAGCTGAACTGCGCGGCACATGGCATCTACCGATATAAAGTGCGCCGCACAATACATCTATCTATATCAAGTGCGCCGCACATTATATGTATCTAGATAAAGTGCGCGGCACAATGCACCTATCTAGATTAAGTGCGCGGCACATGGCATCTATCTATATAAAGTGCACGGCACAATACATCTATCTATATAAAGTGCGCCGCACCTGATATGTATCTATATAGTGTGCGCGGCACAATACACCTATCTAAATAAATTGCGCGGCACATGACATGTATCTATATCAATTGCGCGGAAAAATACACCTATCTATATAAGGTGCGCGGCACTATACATCTATCTAAATAAAGTGCGCGGCACATGACATCTATCTATATAAAGTGCACGGCAAAATACACCTATCTATATAATGTGCGCGGCACAATAGATCTATCTATATAAAGAGCGCGGCACATGACATCTATCTATATCAATTGCGCGGTACAATACATCTATCTATATAACGTTCGCGGCACAATACATCTATCTATATCAAGTGCGCGGCACACTATATGTATCTATATAAATTGCGCGGCACAATACACCTATATGCATAAACTGCGCGGCACAATACATCTATCTATATAAAGAGCGCGGCACAACAGATCATAATCAATAAAGTGCGCGGAACAATACATCTATCTATATGAAGTGAGCGGCACAATACATCTATTTATATCAAGTGCGCGGCACAATACATCTATCTATATATTTAAAGTGTGCGGCACATGATATCTATCTATATAAAGTGCGCGGCAGAATACATCCATCAATATGAAGTGCGCGGCACATGGCATCTATCTATGTACAGTGCGGGGCACATGGCATCTATCTAAATAAAGTGCGCGGCACAATATATCTATCTATATAAATATCGCGGTACATGATATGTATCTATATCAAGTGCGCGTCACAAAACACCTATCTAGATAACGAGCGCGGCACAACACACCTATCTAGCTAGAGTGCGCGGCACATGGCATCTACCGATATAAAGTGCGCGGCACAATACACCTATCTATATAAAGTGCGCGGCACAATACATCTATCTATATAAAGTCCGCTGCACAATACACCTATCTAAATAAAGTGGGCGGCACAATACATCTATCTATATAAATTGCGCGAAACATGACATCTATATATATATAAAGTGCGCGGCAAAATACACCTATCTAGATAAAGTGCGCGGCACATGGCATCCATCTATATAAAGTGCGCGTCACAATACATCTATCTATATAAATATCGCGGTACATGATATGTATCTATATGAAGTGCGCGGCACAATACACTTATCTAGATAACGAGCGCGGCACAACACACCTATCTAGCTAAAGTGCGCGGAACTTGGCATCTACCGATATAAAGTGCGTGGCACAATACATCTATCTATATAAAGTGCGCCGCACATGATATGTATCTATATAGTGTGCGCGGCACAATACACCTATCTAAATAAATTCCGCGTCACATGACATGTATCTATATCAATTGCACGGGAAAATACACCTGTCTATATATAATGTGCGCGGCACTATACATCTATCTATATAAAGTGCGCGGCACATGACATCTATCTATATAAATGGGCGCGGCACAATACATCTACCTATATAAAGTGCGCGGCTAATGACACCTATCTATATAATGTGCGCGGCACAATACATCTATCTATATAAAGTGCGCGGCACATGATATCTATCTATATAAAGTGCGCGGCACACGACATCTATCTATATAAAGTGCGCGGCATAATACATTTATCTAAATAAAGTGCGCGGCACAATACACCTATCTAGATAAAGTGCACGGCACAATACATCTATCTATATAAAGTGCGCGGCACAATACATCTATCTATATAAAGTGTGCGGAACATTACATCTATCTACATAAAGTGCGCGGCACATTACACCTATCTAAATAACGTGCGCTGCACATGGCATCTATCTATATAAAGTGCGCGGCACAATACATCTATCTATATAAAGTGCGCGGCACATGACATCTATCTATATAAAATGCGCAGCACAATACACCTATCAAAATAAAGTGCGCGGCACATGGCATCTATCTATATGAAGTGCGCGGCACAATACATCCATCTATGTAACGTGTGTGGTACATGATATGTATCAATATAAAGGGCGCGGCACACTACACCTATCTAGATAAAGTGCGCGGCACAATACACCTATCAAGATAAAGTGCGCGGCACATAGCATCTATCTATATAAAGTGCGCGGCACAGTACATCTAACTACATAAAGTGCGCGGCACATGTAATGTATCTACATAAAGTGCGCGGCCCAATACACCTATCTAAATAAAGTGCGCTGCACTAGACATCTATCTATATAAATTGCGCGGCACAATACACCTATCTGTATAATTTGACCGGAACAATACACCTATCTGTATAATATGCGCGGCACAATATATCTATATAAAGTGCGCGGCACCTGACATTTACCTAAAGTGCACGGCACATCACATTTAGCTATCTAAAGTGCCCGGCACGTGTCATCTATCTATATAAATTGCGCGGCACATGACGACTATCTATATCAAGTGCGCGACACATGACATCTCTCTATATAACGTGCACGGCACAAAATATCTATCTATATAAAGTGCGCGGCACATTACATCTATCAATATAAAGTGCGCGGCACATGACATCTATCTATATAAAGTGCGCGGCACATGGCATCTATCTATATAAAGGGCGCGGCACATGATATGTGTCTAAATAAAGTGCGCGGCCCAATACACCTATCTAGATAGAGTGGGCAGCACACGACATCTATCTATATAAAGTGCGCGGCACAATACATTTATCTAAATAAAGTGCGCGGCACAATACACCTATCTATATAATGTGCGCGGCACAATACATCTATCTATATAAAGTGCGCGGACCATGATATCTATCTATATAAAGTGCGCGGCACATGACATCTATCTGTATAAGGTGCGCGGCACAATACATCTATTTATATAAAGTGCGCGGCACAATACACCTATCCATATAATGTGTACGGCACAATACATCTATCTATATAAATTGCGCGGTTCATGGCATATAGCTATATAAAGTGCGCGAAACATGACATTTATCTATATAAAGTGCGCGGCTCAATACACCTATCTAGATAAACTGCGCGGCACATTACACCTATCTAGATAAAGTGCGCGGTACATGATATGTATCTATATAAAGTGCGCGGCCCAATGCACCTATCTAAATAAAGTGCGCTGCACTAGACATCTATCTATATAAATTGCGCGGCACAATACACCTATCTGTATAATTTGCGCGGCACAATACACCTAAGTGTATAATTTGCGCGGCACAATATATCTATCTATGTAAAGTGCGCGGCACCTGACATCTATCTCAAGTGCACGGCACATGACATTTAGCTATCTAAAGTGCGCGGCACGTGTCGTCTATCTATATAAATTGCGCGGCACATGACGACTATCTATATCAAGTGCGCGACACATGACATCTCTCTATATAAGGTGCACTGCACAAATTATCTATCTATATAAAGGGCGCGGCACATGACATCTATCAATATAAAGTGCGCGGCACATGACATTTATCTATATAAAGTGCGCGGCACATGGCATCTATCTACATAAAGTGCGCGGCACATGATATGTGGCTATATAAAGTGCGCGGCCCAATACACCTATCCAGATAGAGTGGGCGGCACACGACATCTATCTATATTAAGTGCGCGGCACAATACATTTATGTAAATAAAGTGCGCGGCACAATACACCTATCTATATAATGTGCGCGGCACAATACATCTATCTATATAAAGTGCGCGGACCATGATATCTATCTATATAAAGTGAGCGGCACATGACATCTATTTATATAAGGTGCGCGGCACAATACATCTATCTATATAAAGTGCGCGGCACAATACACCTATCCATATAATGTGTACGGCACAATACATCTATCTATATAAATTGCGCGGTACATGGCATCTATCTATATAAAGTGCGCGTCGCAATACATCTATCTATTTAAAGTGCGCGGCACAATACACCTATCTAGATAAACTGCGCGGCACATTACACCTACCTAGATAAAGTGCGCGGCACATTACACCTATCTAAATAAAGTGCGCGGCACAATACATCTATCTATATAAAGTGTGCGGCACATTACATCTATCTAGATAAAGTGCGCGGCACATTACACCTATCTAAATAAATTGCGTGGCACATGGCGTCTATCGATATAAATTGTGCGGCACAATATATCTATCCATATAACGTGTGCGTCGCAATACATCTATCTATATAAAGTGCGCTGCACAATACACCTATCTAGATAAACTGCGCAGCACATTACACCTATCTAGATAAAGTGCGCGGCACATGGCATCTATCTATCTAAAGTGCGCGGCACAATACATCTATCTATATAAAGTGTGCGGCACATGATATCTATCTACATAAAATGCGCAGCACAATACACCTATCAAAATAAAGTGCGCGGCACATGGCATCTATCGATATGAAGTTCGCGGCACAATACATCCATCTATATAACGTGTGCGGTACATTATATGTATCAATATAAAGTGCGCGGCACACTACACCTATCTAGATAAAGTGCGCGGCACATGGCATATAGCTATACAAAGTGCACGTCACAATACACCTATCTATATAATGTGTACGGCAAAATACATCTATCTATATAAATTTTGCGGCACATGACATCTATCTATATAAAGTGCGCGGCACATGGCATCTGTCTATATAAAGTGCGCGGCACAATACATCTATCTATATAAAGTGTGCGGCACATGATATCTATCTACATAAAATGCGCAGCACAATACACCTATCAAAATAAAGTGCGCGGCACATGGCATCTATCGATATGAAGTTCGCGGCACAATACATCCATCTATATAACGTGTGCGGTACATTATATGTATCAATATAAGTGCGCGGCACACTACACCTATCTAGATAAAGTGCGCGCCACACTACACCTATCTAGATAAGGTGCGCGGCACATGGCATCTATCTATCTAAAGTGCGCGGCACAATACATCTATCTATATAAAGTGTGCGGCACATTACATCTATCTAGATAAAGTGCGCAGCACAATACACCTATCTAAATAAAGTGCGTGGCACATGGCGTCTATCTATATAAATTGCGCGGCACATATATATCTATCCATATAACGTGCGCGGCACAATACATCTATCTATATAAAGTGTGCGGCACATGATATCTATCTACATAAAATGCGCAGCAAATACACCTATCAAAATAAAGTGCGCGGCACATGGCATCTATCTATATGAAGTGCGCGACACAATACATCCATCTATATAACGTGTGCGGTACATTATATGTATCAATATAAAGTGCGCGGCACACTACACCTATCTAGATAAAGTGCGCGGCACATGGCATCAATCTATATAAAGTGCGCGGCACAGTACATCTAACTACATAAAGTGCGGGGCACATGATATGTATCTATATAGAGTGCGCGGCCCGATACACCTATTTGAATAGAGTACGCGGCACAATACATCTATCTATAAAAAGAGCACGGCACATGACAGCTATCTATATCAAGTGCGCGGCACATGGCATCTATCTATATATAGTGTGCGGCGCAATACATCTATCCATATAACGTGCGCGGTACATGATATGTATCTATGTAATGTGCGCTGCACAAAACACCTATCTAGATAAAGTGCGCGACAAAACACATCTGTCTATATAAAGTGCGCGGCACAATACATATATCTCAATACAGTGCGCGGCACCATACATCCATCTATATAAAGTGCGCAGCACGTGACACCTATCTATATAAAGTGCGCGGCACATTGCATCCATCTAAATAAAGTGCGCGTCACTTGATATGTATCTATATGAAGTGCGCGGCACAACACACCTATATAGATAAAGTGCGCGGCACAATACATCTATCTATATAAAGTGCGCGGCAAATGGCATATAGCTATACAAAGTGCGCGTCACAATACACCTATCTATATAATGTGTACGGCAAAATACATCTATCTATATAAATTTTGCGGCACATGACATCTATCTATATAAAGTGCGCGGCACATGGCATCTGTCTATATAAAGTGCGCGGCACATGATATGTGTCTATATAAAGTGCGCGGCCAATACACCTATGTAGATAGAGTGGGCGGCACACGACATCTATCTATATAAAGTGCGCGGCACAATACATTTAACTAAATCAAGTGCGCGGCACAATACACCTATCTATATAAAGTGCGCGGCACACGACACCTATCTATATAAAGTGCGCGGCAAAATACATTTATCTAAATCAAGTGCGCGGCACAACACACCTATCTAGATAAAGTGCGCGGCACAATACACCTATCTATATAAAGTGCGCGGCAAATGGCATCTATCCATATCAAGTGCGCGTCACAATACACCTATCTATATAATGTGTACGTCAAAATACATCTATCTATATAAATTGCGCGGCACATGACATCTATCTATATAAAGTGCGCGGCACATGGCATATATCTATATAAAGTACGCGGCACATGATATGTGTCTATATAAAGTGCGCGGCGCAATACACCTATCTACATACAGTGGGCGGCACACGACATCTATCTATATAAAGTGCGCGGCACAATACATTTATCTAAATAAAGTGCGCGGCACAATACATTTATCTAAATAAAGTGCGCGGCACAATACATCTATCTATATAAAGTGCGCCGCACATGACATCTATCTATATAAAGTGCGCCGCACATGACATCTATGTAGATAAAGTGCTCGGCACATGACATCTAGCTATATAAAGTGCGGGGCACATGACATATATGTATATAAATTGCGCGGCACAATACACCTATGTATCTAATGTGCGGGGCACAATGCATCTATCTATATAAAGTGCGCGGCACATGATATGTATCTATATCAAGTGCGCGGCACAATACACCTATTTAAATAAAGTGCGCGGCAAAATACATCTATCTATAAAAAGAGCACGGCACATGACATCTATCTATATCAAGTGCGCGGCACATGGCATCTATCTATATATAGTGTGCGGCGCAATACATCTATCCATTTAACGTGCGCGGTACACGATATGTATCTATCTAATGTGCGCTCCACAATACACCTATCTAGATAAAGTGCGCTTCACAACACATCTGTCTATACAAAGTGCGCGGCACAATACATATATCTCAATACAGTGCGCGGCACCATACATCTATCTATATAAAGTGCGCGGCACATGACATCTATGTATATAAAGTGCGCGGCACATTGCATCTATCTAAATGAAGTGCGCGGCACTTGATATGTATCTATATGAAGTGCGCGGCACAACACACGTATCTAGATAAAGTGCACGGCACAATACATCTATCTATATAAATTGCGCGGCAAATGGCATCTATCTATATAAAGTGCGCGTCACAATACACATATCTATATAATGTGTACGGCAATATACATCTATCTATATAAATTGCGCGGCACATGACATCTATCTGTATGAAGTGCGCGGCACATGGCATCTATCTATGTAAAGTGCGCGGCACATGATATGTGTCTATCAAAAGTGCGCGGCCCAATACACCTATCTAGATAGAGTGGGCGGCACACGACATCTATCTATATAAAGTGCGCGGAACAAAACATTTATCTAAAAAAAGTGCGCGGCACAATACACCTATCTATATAATGTGCGCGGCACAACACATCTATCTAAATAAAGTGCGCGGCACATGACATCTATCTATATAAAATGCGCAGCACAATACACCTATCAAAATAAAGTGCGCGGCACATGGCATCTATCTATATGAAGTGCGCGGCACAATACATCCATCTATGTAACGTGTGCGGTACATGATATGTATCAATATAAAGTGCGCTGCACACTACACCTTTCTAGATAAAGTGCCCGGCACAATACACCTATCTAGATAAAGTGCGCGGCACATGGCATCTATCTATATAAAGTGCGCGGCACAGTACATCTAACTACATAAAGTGCGCGGCACATGATATGTATCTATATAAAGTGCGCGGCCCAATACACCTATTTGAATAAAGTGCGCGGCACAATACATCTATCTATAAAAAGAGTACGGCACATGACATCTATCTATATCAAGTGCGCGGCACATGGCATCTATCTATATATATTGTGCGGCGCAATAATCTATCCATATAACGTGCACGGTACATGATATGTATCTATATAAAGTGCGCGGCACAATACACCTATCTAAATAAAGTGCGCTGCACTAGACATCTATCTATATAAATTGCGCGGCACAATACACCTATCTGTATAATTTGCGCGGCACAATACACCTAAGTGTATAATTTGCGCGGCACAATATATCTATCTATGTAAAGTGCGAGGCACCTGACATGTATCTAAAGTGCACGGCACATGACATTTAGCTATCTAAAGTGCGCGGCACGTGTCATCTATCTATATAAATTGCGCGGCACATGACGACTATCTATATCAAGTGCGCGACACATGACATCTCTCTATATAACGTGCACGGCACAAAATATCTATCTATATAAAGTGCGCGGCACATTACATCTATCAATATAAAGTGCGCGGCACATGACATTTATCTATATAAAGTGCGCGGCACATGGCATCTATCTATATAAAGTGCGCGGCACATGATATGTGGCTATATAAAGTGCGCGGCCCAATACACCTATCTAGATAGAGTGGGCGGCACACGACATCTATCTATATAAAGTGCGCGGCACAATACATTTATCTAAATAAAGTGCGCGGCACAATACACCTATCTATATAATGTGCGCGGCACAATACATCTATCTATATAAAGTGCGCGGACCATGATATCTATCTATATAAAGTGCGCGGCAAATGATATCTATCTATATAAGGTGCGCGGCACAATACATCTATCTATATAAAGTGCGCGGCACAATACACCCATCCATATAATGTGTACGGCACAATACATCTATCTACATAAATTGCGCGGTACATGGCATCTATCTATGTATAGTGCGCGTCGCAATACATCTATCTATATAAAGTGCGCGGCACAATACATCTATCTATATAAAGTGTGCGGCACATTATATCTATCTAGATAAAGTGCGCGGCACATGACACCTATCTAAATAAAGTGCGTGGCACATGGCGTCTATCTATATAAATTGCGCGGCACAATATATCTAGCCATATAACGTGCGCGGCACAATACATCTATCTATATAAAGTGTGCGGTACATTATATGTATCAATATATGTGCGCGGCACACTACACCTATCTAGATAAAGTGCGCGGCACACTACACCTATCTAGATAAAGTGCGCGGCACATGGCATCTATCTATATAAAGTGCGCGGCACAGTACATCTAACTACATAAAGTGCGCGGCACATGATATGTATCTATATAAAGTGCGCGGCCCAATACACCTATTTGAATAAAGTGCGCGGCACAATATATCTATCTATAAAAAGAGCACGGCACATGACATCTATCTATATCAAGTGCGCGGCACATGGCATCTATCTATATATAGTGTGCGGCGCAATACATCTATCCATATAACGTGCGCGGTACATGAAGGTATCTATCTAATGTGCGCTGCACAATACACCTATCTAGATAAAGTGCGCGACACAACACATCTGTCTATATAAAGTGCGCGGCACCATACATATATCTCAATACAGTGCGCGGCACCATACATCCATCTATATAAAGTGCGCGGCACATGACATCTATCTATATAAAGTGCGCGGCAAATTGCATCTATCTAAATAAAGTGCGCGGCACTTGATATGTATCTATATGAAGTGCGCGGCACAATACACCTATCTAGATAAAGTGCGCGGCACAATACATCTATCTATACAAAGTGCGCGGCAAATGGCGTCTATCTATACAAAGTGCGCGTCACAATACACCTATCTATATAATGTGTACGGCAAAATACATCTATCTATATAAATTGCGCGGCACATGACATCGTTCTATATAAAGTGCGCGGCACATGGCATCTATCTATATAAAGTGCGCGGCCAATACACCTATCTAGATAGAGTGGGCGGCACACGTCATCTATCTATATAAAGTGCGCGGCACAATACATTTATCTAAATAAAATGCTCGGCAAAATACACCTATTTATATAAAGTGCGCGGCACACGATCCCTATCTATATAAAGTGAGCGGCAAAATACATTTATCTAAATAAGGTGCGCGGCACAATACAACTAACTAGATAAAGTGCGCGGGACAATACATCTATCTATATAAAGTGCGCGGCAAAATACATTTATCTAAATAAGGTGCGCGGCACAATACACCTATCTAGATAAAGTGCGCGGGACAATACATCTATCTATATAAAGTGCGCGGCACATGGTATCTATCTATTTAAAGTGCGTGGCACATGGTATCTATCTATTTAAAGTGCGCGGCACATGATATGTGTCTATATAAAGTGCGCGGCCCAATACACCTATCTAGATAGAGTGGGCGGCACACGACATCTATCTATATAAAGTGCGCGGCACAATACATTTATCTAAATAAAGTGCGCGGCACAATACACCTATCTAGATAAAGTGCGCGGCACAATATATCTATCTATATAAAGTACGCGGCACATTATATCTATCTATATAAAGTGCGCGGCACACGACATCTATCTATATAAAGTGCGCGGCACAATACATTTATCTAAATAAAGTGCGCGGCACACTACACCTATCTAGATAAAGTGCGCGGCACAATACATCTATCTATATAAAGTGCGCGGCACATGGCATCTATCTATATAAAGTGCGCGGCACAATACATCTATCTATATAAAGTGTGCGGCACATTACATCTATCTAGATAAAGTGCGCGGCACATTACACCTATCTAACTAAAGTGCGCGGCACATGGCATCTATCTATATAAATTGAGCGGCACAATATATCTATCCATATAACGTGCGCGGCACAACACATCTATATATGTAAAGTGCGCTGCACATGACATCTGTCTATATAAAATGCGCAGCACAATACACCTATCAATATAAAGTGCGCGGCACATGGCATCTATCTATATGAAGTGCGCGGCACAATACATCCATCTATGTAACGTGTGCGGTACATGATATGTATCAATATAAAGTGCGCGGCACACTACACCTATCTAGATAAGTGCGCGGCACAATACACCTATCTAGATAAAGTGCGCGGCACATGGCATCTTTCTATATAAAGTACGCGGCACAGTACATCTAACTACATAAAGTGCGCTGCACTAGACATCTATCTATATAAATTGCACGGCACAATACACCTATCTGTATAATTTGCGCGGCACAATACACCTATCTGTATAATTTGCGCGGCACAATATATCTATCTATATAAAGTGCGCGGCACCTGACATCTATCTAAAGTGCACGGCACATGACATTTAGCTATCTAACGTGCGCGGCATGTGTCATCTATCTATATAAATTGCGCGGCACATGACGACTATGTATATCAAGTGCGCGACACATGACAACTCTATATAAGGTGCACGGCACACAATATCTATCTATATAAAGTGCGCGGCACATTACATCTATCAATATAAAGTGCGCGACACATGTCATCTATCTATATAAAGTGCGCGGCACATGGCATCTATCTATATAAAGTGCGCGGCACATGATATGTGTCTATATAAAGTGCGCGGCCCAATACACCTATCTAGATAGAGTGGGCAGCACACGACATCTGTCTATATAAAGTGCGCGGCACAATTCATTTATCTAATTAAAGTGCGCGGCACAATACACCTATCTATATAATGTGCGCGGCACAATACATCTATCTATATAAAGTGCGCGGACCATGATATCTATCTATATAAAGTGCGCGGCACATGACATCTATCTCTATAAGGTGCGCGGCACAATACATCTATCTATATAAAGTGCGCAGCACAATACACCTATCCATATAATGTGTACGGCACAATGCATCTATCTATATAAATTGCGCGGTACATGGCATCTATCTATATAAAGTGCGCGAAACATGGCATCTATCTATATAAAGTGCGCGGCTCAATACACCTATCTAGATAAACTGCGCGGCACATTACACCTATCTAGATAAAGTGCGCGGCACATGGCTTCTATCTATATAAAGTGCGCGGCACAATACAAATATCTATATAAAGTGTGCGGCACATTACATCTATCTAGATAAAGTGCGCGGCACATTACACCTATCCAAAAAAGTGCGCGGCACATGGTATCTACCTATATAAATTGCGCGGCACAATATATCTATCCATATAACGTGCGCGGCACAATACATCTATCTATATAAAGTGTGCGGCACATGACATCTATCTATATAAAATGCGCAGCACAATACACCTATCAAAATAAAGAGCGCGACACACTGCATCTATCTATATGAAGTGCGCGGCACAATACATCCATCTATATAACGTGTGCGGTACATTATATGTATCAATATAAAGTGCTTGGCACACTACACCTATCTAGATAAAGTGCGCGGCACACTACACCAATCCGGACAAAGTGCGCGGCACATGGCATCTATCTATATAAAGTGCGCGGCACAGTACATCTAACTACATAAATTGCGCGGCACATGATATGTATCTATATCAAGTGCGCGGCCCAATACACCTATCTAAATAAAGTGCGCTGCACTAGACATCTATCTATATAAATTGCGCGGCACAATACACCTATCTGTATAATTTGCGCGGCACAATATATCTATCTATATATAGTGCGCGGCACCTGACATCTATCTAAAGTGCACGGCACATGACATTTAGCTATATAAAGTGCGCGGCACGTGTCATCTATCTATATAATTTGCGCGGCACATGACGACTATCTATATAAAGTGCGCGGCACATGGCATCTATCTATATAAAGTGCGCGGCGCAATACCTCTATCTATATAAAGTGCGCAGTACATGATGTGTATCTAAATAAAGTGCGCGGCACATGTCAACTATCTATATAAATTGCGCGGCACATTACCTCTATCTATATCAAGTGCGCGACACGTGACATCTATACTATATGTGGTGCGCGGCACAAAATATCGATCTATATAAAGTGCGCGGCATATTACATCTATCAATATAAAGTGCGCCGCACAATACACCTATTTAAATAACGTGCGCGGCACAATACATCTATCTATATAAAGAGCGAGGCACATGACATCTATCTATATAAAGTGCGCGGCACACGGCATCTATCTATCTAAATTGCGTGACGCAATACCTCTATCTATATAAAGAGTGCAGTACATGATGTGTATCTATATAAAGTGCGCGGCAAAATCCTCCTACCTAGATAAAGTGCACGGCACATTACACCTATCTAGATAAAGTGCGCGGCACATGGCATCTATCTATATAAAGTGCGCGGCACAATACATCTATCTATATTAAGTGCGCGGCACATGACCTCTATCTATATAAAGTGCCCAGCACAATACACCTATCAACATAAAGTGCGCGGCACATGGCATTTATCTATATGAAGTGCGCGGCACAATACATCGATCTATATAAAGTGTGCGGTACATGATATGTATCTATATAAAGTGCGCGGCACACTGCACCTATCTAGATAAAGTGCGCGGCACAATACACCTATCTAGATAAAGTGAGCGGCATATGGCATCTATCCATATAAAGTTCGCGGCACAGTACATCTATCTACATAAAGTGCGCGGCACATGATACGTATCTATATAAAGTGCGCGGCCTAATACACCTATCTAAATAAAGTGCGCGGCACTAGATATCTATCAAAATAAAGTGCGCGGCACATTGCATCCATGTATATTAAGTGCTCGGCACTTGATATGTATCTATATAAAGTGCGCGAAACAATACACCTATCTAGATAAAGTGCGCGGCAACATACATCTATCTATATAAAGTGCGCGCCAAATGGCATCTATCTATATAAAGTGTGCGGCACAATAAACCTATCTATATAATGCGCGCCGCACATGACGTGTATCTATATAAAGTGCGCGTAACAATACATCTATCTATATAAAGTGCGCGGCACATGACTTCTATGTATATAATGTCCGCGGCACATGATATCCATCTATATAAAGTGCGCAGCACATAACATCTATCTATATAATGTGCGCGGCACATTGCATCTACGTATATAAAGTGCGCGGCACTTGATATGTATCTGTATAACGTGCGCGTAACAATACACCTATCTAGATAAAGGCGCGGCACAATACATCTATCTATATCAAAAGCGCGGCAAATGGCATCTATTTTATAAAGTGCGCGGCACAATAAACCTATCTATTTTAAGCGCGCGGCACATGACATCTATCTATATAAAGTGCGGGTAACAATACATCCATCTATATAAAGTGCGCGGCACATGACGTCTATGTATATAAGGTGCGCGGCACATGATATCTATCTATATAAAGTGCGCGGTTTATTACATCTATCTGAAATGCGCGGCACACGACATCTACCTACATAAAGTGCGCGGTACATTACATCTATCTATATCAAGTGCACGGCACAATGCACCTATCTATATAATGTGCGCGGCATAATACATCTATCTATATACTGTGCGCGGCATAATACATCTATCTATATCAAGTGCGCGTAACAATACATCTATCTATATTTCGTGCGCGGCACATGACGTCTATCTATATCAATTGCGCGGCACAATACACATATCTATATAATGTGCGCGGCACACGACATCTATATATATAAAGTGCGCGGCACAATACATTTATCTAAATAAATTGCGCGGCACAATACGTCTATCTATACAGGGTGTTAGGTGTATACGTGCAGATATTAAGCTAGTCGGCAAAGAAAAAGACATATCACAATATATGCTATGTACTTTTTACCTTGTCCTATTAGTTTGCCCATAACTGAGCCAAATATTTCAGGACCTAATGTGTTTTGAACGGCCGTAGCAGGATATGCCGGTTACGTCATTCTGTCCACGCGTAGTGGAAGTACAGTAGCAGAATATAGGGCTTGTTGAACCTGTTTCTTATCGCAGGCCAACGCATGTTATTGTGCACTTCCCCTGAAGGCTTGGCAAGTAGGAGAGGATGACTCACGTGCCAGCCACTTGCTGTACTTGAAAACCGGTCTAGGGTACTCTGTATGAAATGTACACAGAATCCTTACAGTGACCTCGAAGATACGTACCAGCACATACATGCGAATCAAGTATTGTGTAGGTGTGTGTGATTCATAAGACGTCAATGGCAATACTCAGTGATCCAAGCTGACAAAATGAAAGGAAATAGTTAATAACTAAATGAAAAATGAGCGCAACATTTCGGTGCTGTTATTGCGACAGGCTACGATGAATTTCTGACAATAGACAATGCGAGTTGTCTATGCTTATTCATAAACTTTTCAGGTCAATGAAATGACGGTGGACATTGAAAGAAAAGGCTGTACGTATTCAGTCATATTGTTATTAATGAGACAGATTTCAAAAACCGTAGTTGCAACCATGCGTGAACATTGCTCGAAGGAAAAATAGCTACTGTGGATTTTTTTTGCTAGTTGCTTTAAGTCGCACCGACACAGATAGGTCTTATGGCGACGATGGGACAGGAAAGGGCTAGGAGTGGGAAGGAAGCGGCCGTGGCCTTAATTAAGGTACAGCCCCAGCATTTGACTGGTGTGAAAATGGGAAACCACGGAAAACCATCTTCAGGGCCGCCGACAGTGGGGTTCGAATCTGCTATCTCCCGATACTGGATACTGGCCGCACTTAAGCGACTGCAGCTATCGAGCTCGGTCTACTGTGGAATTGCCGCCGGGCATTTCTAATAGAAGGCTTATTCTTCTTTTTCCTAATCTGTTTACCCTCCAGGGTAGGTTTACCCTCGGACTCAGCGAGGGATCCCACCTCTACCGCCTCAAGGGCAGTGACGGGGAGCGTGAGACATTGGGTCGGGGGATACAACTGGGGAGAATGACCAGTACCTCGCCCAGGCGGTCTCACCTTCTATGCTGAACAGGGGCCTTGTGGGGAATGGGGAGATTGGAAGGGATAGACAAGGAAGAGGGAAGGAAGCGGCCGTGGCCTTCATGACGTTACAGCCCTAGCATTTGCCTGGTGTGAACATGGCAAACCACGGAAAACCATCTTTAGGGCTGCCAACAGAGGGGTTCGAACCCACTATACCCCACTCATGAGCTGTGGAACATCTCCATTCAATAGGACAAGGCGATTTCCAGCACCGGTTCTAATTAACATCTGGATGGGTGTAGTTGGAGGTTGGTTACATCTTTTTATTAATGTTATCTTGCTCCTGTAGAGGCAGTACGTTACTGGAGCTTTCAGAGGATGTGTCGCTTCGACTACGCCGAACCACGTGGATTTTACACGATGGTGCGGACATTTCCTCAACGGTAGACAGGACGATGTGGAACTATCAATTGGCCAGCCCTTATTCCAGACCTTATTCCAGTGGATTGTTATGTCTGGCGGGACATGAAACACAAAGTATACTGAACTGAAGTAACCACTTCGGATGACCTCTGTAAACATATTTTTTCGGCACCAGAGGATATTCTGAACAACACAGGTTCCTTGTCTCGAATGCGTCGCAACTGCATTCGGAGAAGTGAAGCCCGCAGAGAAGCCCAGGGTGGTCACTGTGAACAATTGCTACGAGTTTCGCTTTGGTATGTCAGATGTTAAGCCATTTCTGCACCGTAATGGCTTGGGAGTACAGTACAGTATCGATATAGTATTTTGAGTCCCGATAGTTCGATATTCTCATAAATCCGAGCAGTGAAATTGAAGTACCGGTAACAAAAATTATAAATCGAGAGTTTCAGTGCGCGAGTGACTTGTACGTGCCGAAAGCTGAACACAACACAGGGAAGACGTGCTTGTTAAAACTCTAGACATTGACCTTGAACGCATTTTGGCAGTTCCTCAATTCTACCCTGCATGTGGTTTTGGTTTTTTACGATTGTTCGAGCAATTTATATTTTGTTTCTTATTCACTACGAGTTAAAACAAAAGGCACGCGCTTTTAAGGGGCGATGACGTTAAAACAGCAATCATCATCATCATCACCATCATCATCATTAACACGTATAAAAATTCAATAAAATGCTTGTGTTATATTCATCACTACTGAAATAGGAAAAAATTCAATCAAATTAGTTATTTCATTCCCAGACCTCGTGGAGGAGTGGGTGGGCCTTCAGCTATGCGTGTAGCTCATGGGCCATGTAGTAAGGAAGTAGAGTTGTGAGGATGATATAATTCAAGTTGGACGTATGTCTTGTACATACAATAAATTGAATTGAATACGTTAGTAAATATGCTTGTTGTTTAAAGGGGCCTAACATTGAGGTCATCGGCCCTGTTAGTAAATACCTGACCGCGCAGAGAGATAACCGCAGCAACAACAAGGATCCCAGAGAAGGTCCGCAGAGCACCCCACCCAGGACAGAGGTCCCCCCAAACACCCCGTTTATTGAGTAAATTTTCATGGTACGATGTTGACATAGTACAATGTTGACATACATACATACATTGGTAAATAAACAAACAAACAGAGAGAAGTGGTTGGCCTTGAACTTGCTGGGCCGATTGAGACGAGTTCTTAGTCCAGTTATGTGAACAAAACAAGCACTGAGGTCATTGACCATGCTACACTCTTAAAGGCTACAGAACACATTAAAGGTGATGTATCACAAGGTCAAACTTAAACATGTAACAGAACGTAAGATGTAATTGTGACACATGAGAAACGAAACGCAATCCGGGCTGGGAAAACAAACACAGATAAACGAAATAAACTAAATCTAAATAATAAAAATAACAATAATAATATAAAAATAACAATAATATTAATAACAAAATATCAAACATGAATAACAAGTATACGACTTAAAAGGAGAGTAAAAAGAGGAATAAGACGAAAATATGAACAGGTGAATAATAATAATAATAATAATAATAATAATAATCAGACGAGGAAAAGAGTAATAAGAAGTAGTTCAATATGAGTAGTAGCAATAATAATAAGACTGAATAATAATAATAATAATAATAATAATAATAATAATAATAATAATAATAATAATAACAATAATACCGGTAATGTTATTTGCTTTACGTCCCACTAACTACTCGTACTGTTTTTGGAGGCGCTGTAATTTAGTCCCACAGGAGTTATTTTTACGTGCCAGTAAATCTACCGACACCTTCGAATACCACCGGATTGACCCAAGATCGAGCCTGCTAAGTTGGAACCAAGAAATCAGTGCTTTAACCGTCTGAGCAACTCAGACTGGCCACTTTTATTTTGATAAATTTATTAAGCACTGCAAAGGAAGCAGTACGTTATACTTTATTTTACCATTACACACATGCTTTTCGTTTGTAAGCACGAAATAATAATGTAATTTTTTACGTCCTAATAATTACTTTGACGGATTTTGGAGACGCCGAGGCGCCGGAATGTTGTACCGCAGGACTTTTTTTAATGCAAGTACATCTACAGACACGAAACTGGCGTATTTCAGCACCTTCAAATACCCCCGAATTGAGCCTCCATCGAACCTGCCAAGATGGGATCAGAATACCAGCGAACTATCGTCCGAGGTACTCAGCCCGGCATTAGAGCTTGGAATACGTTGGTCGTGCGGTTAGGGGCGCGAAATTGTGAACTTTCATTGGGGAGATACTGGGTTCGAACTTCACTGTCGACAGCTCTGAAGATGGTTCTCCGTGGTTTCCCATTTTCACATCAGGAAAATGCTGGAGCTGAACATTTTTTAAGGCCACGAACGCTTCCATCTCACTTCTACACCTTTTCTGTCCCATCGTCACCATAAGACCTATCTGTGTCGGTGCGACGTAAAGCCAATTTTGAAAATCATCATATTTAGGACATTATACAACTGTCGAGATCCATAGTTATAAACGATGAGAAGTATTTTCTGGGCAGACATTATTGGCGAGTAGTCAATAATAATAATAATAATAATAATAATAATAATAATAATAATAATAATAATAATAATAATAATAATGGTATTTGCGTTACGTTTACGGTTTTCGGAGACGATGAGGTCTCGCAGGGGTTCTATTTACGTGTCACTAAATCTACCGGCATGAGTGTGACGTATTTGAGCACATTCAAATACCACCGGACTGGGCCAGGTTCGAACCTGCGAGGTTGGAGTAAAAAGGCCATCACCTCAACCGTCTGAGCCATACAGCCCGGCAGGAAGCACGAAATGTAGGTACGTACACCGGTAGCAGCCTTCAGCTGTTATCGTAGTTCAGTTGCTCGTAAACATAAAACCAGTTTGGCAAGTATATTACGTAACATCTCGTTACAGTAGTACATTTGCTCTGAAACATAAACAGAAACCGGTTTGGCACGGGTGGCGCGTGACTTGCCTGTTATCAACGGAAAGCTATTCATTCACAGAACAAGGCATACTACCTATTCTAAAAACATCGTACCCCTTTGCTTTCGAAAATAACTTCCGCTGATTACTAAAAGTTTGATATATAGTGGTTCGTCACATCGTTCTCTATTGCTACAAGAAATATCTGCACGTATACACCTAACACCCTGTATAAAGTGCGCGGCACATGATATGTATCTATATAATGTTCCCGGCACAATACACCTATCTAAATAAAGTGCGCGGCACACGACTCTCTATCTATATGAATTGCGCGGAACAATACATATACCTATATAATGTGCGCGGCACAATAGATCTATCTATATAAAGTGCGCGGTACATGACATCTGTGTAGATAAAGTGCTCGGCACATGACATCTGTCTATATAAAGTGCGGGGCACATGACATATATGTATATAAATTGCGCGGCACAATACACCTATGTACATTATGTGCGCGCCACAATGCATCTATCTATATAAAATGCGCGGCACATGTTATGTATCTATATAAAGTGCGCGGCACAATACACCTATTTAAATAAAGTGCGCGGCACAATACATCTATCTATAACAAGAGCACGGCACATGACATCTATCTATATCAAGTGCGCGGCACATGGCATCTATCTATATATAGTGTGCGGCGCAATACATCTATCCATATAATGTGCGCGGTACATGATATGTATCTATCTAATGTGCGCTCCACAATACACCTGTCTAGATAAAGTGCGCGACACAACACATCTGTCTATACAAAGTGCGCGGCACAATACATATATCTCAATACAGTGCGCGGCACCATACATCTATCTATATAAAGTGCGCGGCACATGACATCTATCTATATAAAGTGCGCGGCACATTGCATCTATCTAAGTAAAGTGCGCGGCACATGACATCTATCTATATAAAGTACGCGGCACAATACATCTATGTATATAAAGTGCGCGGCACATGATATGTGTCTATATAAAGTGCGCGGCCCAATACACCTATCTAGGTAGAGTGGGCGGCACACGACATCTATCTATATAAAGTGCGCGGCACAATGCATTTATCTAAATAAAGTGCGCGGCACAATGCATTTATCTAAATAAAGTGCGCGGCACAATACACCTATCTATATATTGTGCGCGGCACAATACATCTATCTATATAAAGTGCGCGGCACATGATATCTATCTATATAAAGTGCGCGGCACACGACATCTATCTATATAAAGTGCGCGGCAAAATACATTTATCTATATAAAGTGCGCGGCACAATACACCTATCTAGATAAAGTGCGCGGAAAAATACATTTATCTAAATAAAGTGCGCGGCACAATACACCTATCTAGATAAAGTGCGCGGCACAATACATCTATCTACATAAAGTGCGCGGCAAATGGCATCTATCCATATAAAGTGCGCGTCACAATACACCTATCTATATAATGTGTACGTCAAAATACATCTATCTATATAAATTGCGCGGCACATGACATCTATGTATATAAAGTGCGCGGCACATGGCATCTATCCTTAGAAAGTGCGCGGCACATCACATGTGTCTATATAAAGTGCGGGGCCCAATACACCTATCTAGATAGAGTGGGCGGCACACGACATCTATCTATATAAAGTGCGCGGCACAATACATTTATCTAAATAAAGTGCGCGGCACAATACACCTATCTAGATAAAGTGCGCGTCACAATACATCTATCTATATAAAGTGCGCGGCAAATGGCATCTATCCATGTAAAGTGCGCGTCACAATACACCTATCTATATAATGTGTACGTCAAAATACATCTATCTATATAAATTGCGCGCCACATGACATCTATCTATATAAAGTGCGCGGCACATGGCATCTATCTATATAAAGTGCGCGGCACATGATATGTGTCTATATAAAGTGCGCGGCCCAATACACCTATCTAGATAGAGTGGGCGGCACACGACATCTATCTATATAAAGTGCCCGGCACAATACATTTATCTAAATAAAGTGCGCGGCACAATACACCTATCTAGATAAAGTGCGCGGCACAATACATCTATCTATATAAAGTGCGCGGCACAGTACATCTAACTACATAAAGTGCGCGGCACATGATATGTATCTATATAAAGTGCGCGGCCCAATACACCTATTTGAATAAAGTGCGCGGCACAATACATCTATCTATAAAAAGAGTACGGCACATGATATCTATCTATATCAAGTGCGCGGCACATGGCATCTATCTATATATAGTGTGCGGCGCAATAATCTATCCATATAACGTGCACGGTACATGATATGTATCTACATAAAGTGCGCGGCCCAATACACCTATCTAAATAAAGTGCGCTGCACTCGACATCTATCTATATAAATTGCGCGGCACAATACACCTATCTGTATAATTTGCGCGGCACAATACACCTAAGTGTATAATTTGCGCGGCACAATATATCTATCTATGTAAAGTGCGCGGCACCTGACATCTATCTAAAGTGCACGGCACATGACATTTAGCTATCTAAAGTGCGCGGCACGTGTCATCTATCTATATAAATTGCGCGGCACATGACGACTATCTATATCAAGTGCGCGACACATGACATCTCTCTATATAAGGTGCACGGCACAAAATATCTATCTATGTAAAGTGTGCGGCACATTACATCTATCAATATAAAGTGCGCGGCACATGACATTTATCTATATAAAGTGCGCGGCACATGGCATCTATCTATATAAAGTGCGCGGCACATGATATGTGGCTATATAAAGTGCGCGGCCCAATACACCTATCCAGATAGAGTGGGCGGCACACGACATCTATCTATATAAAGTGCGCGGCACAATACATTTATCTAAATAAAGTGCGCGGCACAATACACCTATCTATATAATGTGCGCGGCACAATACATCTATCTATATAAAGTGCGCGGACCATGATATCTATCTATATAAAGTGCGCGGCACATGACATCTATTTATATAAGGTGCGCGGCACAATACATCTATCTATATAAAGTGCGCGGCACAATACACCTATCCATATAATGTGTACGGCACAATACATCTATCTATATAAATTGCGCGGTACATGGCATCTATCTATATAAAGTGCGCGTCGCAATACATCTATCTATATAAAGTGCGCGGCACAATACACCTATCTAGATAAACTGCGCGGAACATTACACCTATCTAGATAAAGTGCGCGGCACATTACACCTATCTAAATAAAGTGCGTGGCACATGGCGTCTATCGATATAAATTGCGCGGCACAATATATCTATCCATATAACGTGCGCGTCGCAATACATCTATCTATATAAAGTGCGCTGCACAATACACCTATCTAGATAAACTGCGCAGCACATTACACCTATCTAGATAAAGTGCGCGGCACATGGCATCTATCTATCTAAAGTGCGCGGCACAATACATCTATCTATATAAAGTGTGCGGCACATGATATCTATCTACATAAAATGCGCAGCACAATACACCTATCAAAATAAAGTGCGCGGCACATGGCATCTATCGATATGAAGTGCGCGGCACAATACATCCATCTATATAACGTGTGCGGTACATTATATGTATCAATATAAGTGCGCGGCACACTACACCTATCTAGATAAAGTGCGCGGCACACTACACCTATCTAGATAAAGTGCGCGGCACATGGCATCTATCTATATAAAGTGCGCGGCACAGTACATCTAACTACATAAAGTGCGCGGCACATGATATGTATCTATATAAAGTTCGCGGCCCAATACACCTATTTGAATAAAGTGCGCGGCACAATACATCTATCTATAAAAAGAGCACGGCACATGACATCTATCTATATCAAGTGCGCGGCACATGGCATCTATCTATATATAGTGTGCGGCGCAATACATCTATCCATATAACGTGCGCGGTACATGATATGTATCTATCTACTGTGCGCTGCACAATACACCTATCTAGATAAAGTGCGCGACACAACACATCTGTCTATATAAAGTGCGCGGCACAATACATATATCTCAACACAGTGCGCGGCACCATACATCCATCTATATAAAGTGCGCGGCACATGACATCTATCTATATAAAGTGCGCGGCACATTGCATCTATCAAAATAAAGTTCGCGGCACTTGATATGTATCTATATGAAGTGCGCGGCACAACACACCTATCTAGATAAAGTGCGCGGCACAATACATCTATCTATATAAAGTGCGCGGCAAATGGCGTCTATCTATACAAAGTGCGCGTCACAATACACCTATCTATATAATGTGTACGGCAAAATACATCTATCTATATAAATTGCGCGGCACATGACATCGTTCTATATAAAGTGCGCGGCACATGGCATCTATCTATATAAAGTGCGCGGCCAATACACCTATCTAGATAGAGTGGGCGGCACACGTCATCTATCTATATAAAGTGCGCGGCACAATACATTTATCTAAATAAAATGCTCGGCAAAATACACCTATCTATATAAAGTGCGCGGCACACGATCCCTATCTATATAAAGTGAGCGGCAAAATACATTTATCTAAATAAGGTGCGCGGCACAATACAACTAACTAGATAAAGTGCGCGGGACAATACATCTATCTATATAAAGTGCGCGGCAAAATACATTTATCTAAATAAGGTGCGCGGCACAATACACCTATCTAGATAAAGTGCGCGGGACAATACATCTATCTATATAAAGTGCGCGGCACATGGTATCTATCTATTCAAAGTGCGTGGCACATTGTATCTATCTATTTAAAGTGCGCGGCACATGATATGTGTCTATATAAAGTGCGCGGCCCAATACACCTATCTAGATAGAGTGGGCGGCACACGACATCTATCTATATAAAGTGCGCGGCACAATACATTTATCTAAATAAAGTGCGCGGCACAATACACCTATCTAGATAAAGTGCGCGGCACAATATATCTATCTATATAAAGTACGCGGCACATTATATCTATCTATATAAAGTGCGCGGCACACGACATCTATCTATATAAAGTGCGCGGCACAATACATTTATCTAAATAAAGTGCGCGGCACACTACACCTATCTAGATAAAGTGCGCGGCACAATACATCTATCTATATAAAGTGCGCGGCACATGGCATCTATCTATATAAAGTGCGCGGCACAATACATCTATCTATATAAAGTGTGCGGCACATTACATCTATCTATATAAAGTGCGCTGCACATGACATCTATCTATATAAAATGCGCAGCACAATACACCTATCAATATAAAGTGCGCGGCACATGGCATCTATCTATATGAAGTGCGCGGCACAATACATCCATCTATGTAACGTGTGCGGTACATGATATGTATCAATATAAAGTGCGCGGCACACTACACCTATCTAGATAAGTGCGCGGCACAATACACCTATCTAGATAAAGTGCGCGGCACATGGCATCTTTCTATATAAAGTACGCGGCACAGTACATCTAACTACATAAAGTGCGCTGCACTAGACATCTATCTATATAAATTGCGCGGCACAATACACCTATCTGTATAATTTGCGCGGCACAATACACCTATCTGTATAATTTGCGCGGCACAATATATCTATCTATATAAAGTGCGCGGCACCTGACATCTATCTAAAGTGCACGGCACATGACATTTAGCTATCTAACGTGCGCGGCATGTGTCATCTATCTATATAAATTGCGCGGCACATGACGACTATGTATATCAAGTGCGCGACACATGACAACTCTATATAAGGTGCACGGCACACAATATCTATCTATATAAAGTGCGCGGCACATTACATCTATCAATATAAAGTGCGCGGCACATGTCATCTATCTATATAAAGTGCGCGGCACATGGCATCTATGTATATAAAGTGCGCGGCACATGATATGTGTATATATAAAGTGCGCGGCCCAATACACCTATCTAGATAGAGTGGGCAGCACACGACATCTGTCTATATAAAGTGCGCGGCACAATTCATTTATCTAATTAAAGTGCGCGGCACAATACACCTATCTATATAATGTGCGCGGCACAATACATCTATCTATATAAAGTGCGCGGACCATGATATCTATCTATATAAAGTGCGCGGCACATGACATCTATCTCTATAAGGTGCGCGGCACAATACATCTATCTATATAAAGTGCGCAGCACAATACACCTATCCATATAATGTGTACGGCACAATGCATCTATCTATATAAATTGCGCGGTACATGGCATCTATCTATATAAAGTGCGCGAAACATGGCATCTATCTATATAAAGTGCGCGGCTCAATACACCTATCTAGATAAACTGCGCGGCACATTACACCTATCTAGATAAAGTGCGCGGCACATGGCTTCTATCTATATAAAGTGCGCGGCACAATACAAATATCTATATAAAGTGTGCGGCACATTACATCTATCTAGATAAAGTGCGCGGCACATTACTCCTATCCAAAAAAGTGCGCGGCACATGGTATCTACCTATATAAATTGCGCGGCACAATATATCTATCCATATAACGTGCGCGGCACAATACATCTATCTATATAAAGTGTGCGGCACATGACATCTATCTATATAAAATGCGCAGCACAATACACCTATCAAAATAAAGAGCGCGACACACTGCATCTATCTATATGAAGTGCGCGGCACAATACATCCATCTATATAACGTGTGCGGTACATTATATGTATCAATATAAAGTGCTTGGCACACTACACCTATCTAGATAAAGTGCGCGGCACACTACACCAATCCGGATAAATTGCGCGGCACATGGCATCTATCTATATAAAGTGCGCGGCACAGTACACCTAACTACATAAATTGCGCGGCACATGATATGTATCTATATCAAGTGCGCGGCCCAATACACCTATCTAAATAAAGTGCGCTGCACTAGACATCTATCTATATAAATTGCGCGGCACAATACACCTATCTGTATAATTTGCGCGGCACAATATATCTATCTATATAAAGTGCGCGGCACCTGACATCTATCTAAAGTGCACGGCACATGACATTTAGCTATATAAAGTGCGCGGCACGTGTCATCTATCTATATAATTTGCGCGGCACATGACGACTATCTATATAAAGTGCGCGGCACATGGCATCTATCTATATAAAGTGCGCGGCGCAATACCTCTATCTATATAAAGTGCGCAGTACATGATGTGTATCTAAATAAAGTGCGCGGCACATGTCAACTATCTATATAAATTGCGCGGCACATTACCTCTATCTATATCAAGTGCGCGACACGTGACATCTATACTATATGTGGTGCGCGGCACAAAATATCGATCTATATAAAGTGCGCGGCATATTACATCTATCAATATAAAGTGCGCCGCACAATACACCTATTTAAATAACGTGCGCGGCACAATACATCTATCTATATAAAGAGCGAGGCACATGACATCTATCTATATAAAGTGCGCGGCACACGGCATCTATCTATCTAAATTGCGTGACGCAATACCTCTATCTATATAAAGAGTGCAGTACATGATGTGTATCTATATAAAGTGCGCGGCAAAATCCTCCTACCTAGATAAAGTGCACGGCACATTACACCTATCTAGATAAAGTGCGCGGCACATGGCATCTATCTATATAAAGTGCGCGGCACAATACATCTATCTATATTAAGTGCGCGGCACATGACCTCTATCTATATAAAGTGCCCAGCACAATACACCTATCAACATAAAGTGCGCGGCACATGGCATTTATCTATATGAAGTGCGCGGCACAATACATCGATCTATATAAAGTGTGCGGTACATGATATGTATCTATATAAAGTGCGCGGCACACTGCACCTATCTAGATAAAGTGCGCGGCACAATACACCTATCTAGATAAAGTGAGCGGCATATGGCATCTATCCATATAAAGTTCGCGGCACAGTACATCTATCTACATAAAGTGCGCGGCACATGATACGTATCTATATAAAGTGCGCGGCCTAATACACCTATCTAAATAAAGTGGGCGGCACTAGATATCTATCAAAATAAAGTGCGCGGCACATTGCATCCATGTATATTAAGTGCTCGGCACATGACGTGTATCTATATAAAGTGCGCGTAACAATACATCTATCTATATAAAGTGCGCGGCACATGACTTCTATGTATATAATGTCCGCGGCACATGATATCCATCTATATAAAGTGCGCAGCACATAACATCTATCTATATAATGTGCGCGGCACATTGCATCTACGTATATAAAGTGCGCGGCACTTGATATGTATCTGTATAACGTGCGCGTAACAATACACCTATCTAGATAAAGGCGCGGCACAATACATCTATCTATATAAAAAGCGCGGCAAATGGCATCTATTTTATAAAGTGCGCGGCACAATAAACCTATCTATTTTAAGCGCGCGGCACATGACATCTATCTATATAAAGTGCGGGTAACAATACATCCATCTATATAAAGTGCGCGGCACATGACGTCTATGTATATAAGGTGCGCGGCACATGATATCTATCTATATAAAGTGCGCGGTTTATTACATCTATCTGAAATGCGCGGCACACGACATCTACCTACATAAAGTGCGCGGTACATTACATCTATCTATATCAAGTGCACGGCACAATGCACCTATCTATATAATGTGCGCGGCATAATACATCTATCTATATACTGTGCGCGGCATAATACATCTATCTATATCAAGTGCGCGTAACAATACATCTATCTATATTTCGTGCGCGGCACATGACGTCTATCTATATCAATTGCGCGGCACAATACACATATCTATATAATGTGCGCGGCACACGACATCTATATATATAAAGTGCGCGGCACAATACATTTATCTAAATAAATTGCGCGGCACAATACGTCTATCTATATAAAGTGCGCGGCACATGATATGTATCTATATAATGTTCCCGGCACAATACACCTATCTAAATAAAGTGCGCGGCACACGACTCTCTATCTATATGAATTGCGCGGAACAATACATATACCTATATAATGTGCGCGGCACAATAGATCTATCTATATAAAGTGCGCGGTACATGACATCTGTGTAGATAAAGTGCTCGGCACATGACATCTGTCTATATAAAGTGCGGGGCACATGACATATATGTATATAAATTGCGCGGCACAATACACCTATGTACATTATGTGCGCGCCACAATGCATCTATCTATATAAAATGCGCGGCACATGTTATGTATCTATATAAAGTGCGCGGCACAATACACCTATTTAAATAAAGTGCGCGGCACAATACATCTATCTATAACAAGAGCACGGCACATGACATCTATCTATATCAAGTGCGCGGCACATGGCATCTATCTATATATAGTGTGCGGCGCATTACATCTATCCATATAATGTGCGCGGTACATGATATGTATCTATCTAATGTGCGCTCCACAACACACCTGTCTAGATAAAGTGCGCGACACAACACATCTGTCTATACAAAGTGCGCGGCACAATACATATATCTCAATACAGTGCGCGGCACCATACATCTATCTATATAAAGTGCGCGGCACATGACATCTATCTATATAAAGTGCGCGGCACATTGCATCTATCTAAGTAAAGTGCGCGGCACATGACATCTATCTATATAAAGTACGCGGCACAATACATCTATGTATATAAAGTGCGCGGCACATGATATGTGTCTATATAAAGTGCGCGGCCCAATACACCTATCTAGGTAGAGTGGGCGGCACACGACATCTATCTATATAAAGTGCGCGGCACAATGCATTTATCTAAATAAAGTGCGCGGCACAATACACCTATCTATATATTGTGCGCGGCACAATACATCTATCTATATAAAGTGCGCGGCACATGATATCTATCTATATAAAGTGCGCGGCACACGACATCTATCTATATAAAGTGCGCGGCAAAATACATTTATCTATATAAAGTGCGCGGCACAATACACCTATCTAGATAAAGTGCGCGGAAAAATACATTTATCTAAATAAAGTGCGCGGCACAATACACCTATCTAGATAAAGTGCGCGGCACAATACATCTATCTACATAAAGTGCGCGGCAAATGGCATCTATCCATATAAAGTGCGCGTCACAATACACCTATCTATATAATGTGTACGTCAAAATACATCTATCTATATAAATTGCGCGGCACATGACATCTATGTATATAAAGTGCGCGGCACATGGCATCTATCCTTAGAAAGTGCGCGGCACATCACATGTGTCTATATAAAGTGCGGGGCCCAATACACCTATCTAGATAGAGTGGGCGGCACACGACATCTATCTATATAAAGTGCGCGGCACAATACATTTATCTAAATAAAGTGCGCGGCACAATACACCTATCTAGATAAAGTGCGCGTCACAATACATCTATCTATATAAAGTGCGCGGCAAATGGCATCTATCCATGTAAAGTGCGCGTCACAATACACCTATCTATATAATGTGTACGTCAAAATACATCTATCTATATAAATTGCGCGCCACATGACATCTATCTATATAAAGTGCGCGGCACATGGCATCTATCTATATAAAGTGCGCGGCACATGATATGTGTCTATATAAAGTGCGCGGCCCAATACACCTATCTAGATAGAGTGGGCGGCACACGACATCTATCTATATAAAGTGCCCGGCACAATACATTTATCTAAATAAAGTGCGCGGCACAATACACCTATCTAGATAAAGTGCGCGGCACAATACATCTATCTATATAAAGTGCGCGGCACAGTACATCTAACTACATAAAGTGCGCGGCACATGATATGTATCTATATAAAGTGCGCGGCCCAATACACCTATTTGAATAAAGTGCGCGGCACAATACATCTATCTATAAAAAGAGTACGGCACATGATATCTATCTATATCAAGTGCGCGGCACATGGCATCTATCTATATATAGTGTGCGGCGCAATAATCTATCCATATAACGTGCACGGTACATGATATGTATCTATATAAAGTGCGCGGCCCAATACACCTATCTAAATAAAGTGCGCTGCACTCGACATCTATCTATATAAATTGCGCGGCACAATACACCTATCTGTATAATTTGCGCGGCACAATACACCTAAGTGTATAATTTGCGCGGCACATTATATCTATCTATGTAAAGTGCGCGGCACCTGACATCTATCTAAAGTGCACGGCACATGACATTTAGCTATCTAAAGTGCGCGGCACGTGTCATCTATCTATATAAATTGCGCGGCACATGACGACTATCTATATCAAGTGCGCGACACATGACATCTCTCTATATAAGGTGCACGGCACAAAATATCTATCTATGTAAAGTGTGCGGCACATTACATCTATCAATATAAAGTGCGCGGCACATGACATTTATCTATATAAAGTGCGCGGCACATGGCATCTATCTATATAAAGTGCGCGGCACATGATATGTGGCTATATAAAGTGCGCGGCCCAATACACCTATCCAGATAGAGTGGGCGGCACACGACATCTATCTATATAAAGTGCGCGGCACAATACATTTATCTAAATAAAGTGCGCGGCACAATACACCTATCTATATAATGTGCGCGGCACAATACATCTATCTATATAAAGTGCGCGGACCATGATATCTATCTATATAAAGTGCGCGGCACATGACATCTATTTATATAAGGTGCGCGGCACAATACATCTATCTATATAAAGTGCGCGGCACAATACACCTATCCATATAATGTGTACGGCACAATACATCTATCTATATAAATTGCGCGGTACATGGCATCTATCTATATAAAGTGCGCGTCGCAATACATCTATCTATATAAAGTGCGCGGCACAATACACCTATCTAGATAAACTGCGCGGAACATTACACCTATCTAGATAAGGTGCGCGGCACATGGCATCTATCTATCTAAAGTGCGCGGCACAATACATCTATCTATATAAAGTGTGCGGCACATTACATCTATCTAGATAAAGTGCGCGGCACATTACACCTATCTAAATAAAGTGCGTGGCACATGGCGTCTATCGATATAAATTGCGCGGCACAATATATCTATCCATATAACGTGCGCGTCGCAATACATCTATCTATATAAAGTGCGCTGCACAATACACCTATCTAGATAAACTGCGCAGCACATTACACCTATCTAGATAAAGTGCGCGGCACATGGCATCTATCTATCTAAAGTGCGCGGCACAATACATCTATCTATATAAAGTGTGCGGCACATGATATCTATCTACATAAAATGCGCAGCACAATACACCTATCAAAATAAAGTGCGCGGCACATGGCATCTATCGATATGAAGTGCGCGGCACAATACATCCATCTATATAACGTGTGCAGTACATTATATGTATCAATATAAGTGCGCGGCACACTACACCTATCTAGATAAAGTGCGCGGCACACTACACCTATCTAGATAAAGTGCGCGGCACATGGCATCTATCTATATAAAGTGCGCGGCACAGTACATCTAACTACATAAAGTGCGCGGCACATGATATGTATCTATATAAAGTTCGCGGCCCAATACACCTATTTGAATAAAGTGCGCGGCACAATACATCTATCTATAAAAAGAGCACGGCACATGACATCTATCTATATCAAGTGCGCGGCACATGGCATCTATCTATATATAGTGTGCGGCGCAATACATCTATCCATATAACGTGCGCGGTACATGATATGTATCTATCTACTGTGCGCTGCACAATACACCTATCTAGATAAAGTGCGCGACACAACACATCTGTCTATATAAAGTGCGCGGCACAATACATATATCTCAACACAGTGCGCGGCACCATACATCCATCTATATAAAGTGCGCGGCACATGACATCTATCTATATAAAGTGCGCGGCACATTGCATCTATCAAAATAAAGTTCGCGGCACTTGATATGTATCTATATGAAGTGCGCGGCACAACACACCTATCTAGATAAAGTGCGCGGCACAATACATCTATCTATATAAAGTGCGCGGCAAATGGCGTCTATCTATACAAAGTGCGCGTCACAATACACCTATCTATATAATGTGTACGGCAAAATACATCTATCTATATAAATTGCGCGGCACATGACATCGTTCTATATAAAGTGCGCGGCACATGGCATCTATCTATTTAAAGTGCGCGTCACATGGTATCTATCTATTTAAAGTGCGCGGCACATGATATGTGTCTATATAAAGTGCGCGGCCCAATACACCTATCTAGATAGAGTGGGCGGCACACGACATCTATCTATATAAAGTGCGCGGCACAATACATTTATCTAAATAAAGTGCGCGGCACAATACATTTATCTAAATAAAGTGCGCGGCACAATACATTTATCTAAATAAAGTGCGCGGCACAATACACCTATCTAGATAAAGTGCGCGGCACAGTATATATCTATCTATATAAAGTGCGCGGCACATGATATCTATCTATATAAAGTGCGGGGCACACGACATCTATCTATATAAAGTGCGCGGCACAATACATTTATCTAAATAAAGTGCGCGGCACAATACACCTATCTAGATAAAGTGCGCGGCACAATACATCTATCTATATAAATTGCGCGGCACATGGCATTTATCTATATAAAGTGCGCGGCACAATACATCTATCTATATAAAGTGTGCGGCACATTACATCTATCTAGATAAAGTGCGCGGCACATTACACCTATCTAAATAAAGTGCGCGGCACATGGCATTTATCTATATAAATTGCGCGGCACAATATATCTATCCATATAACGTGCGCGGCACAACACATCTATCTATATAAAGTGCGCTGCACATGACATCTATCTATATAAAATGCGCAGCACAATACACCTATCAAAATAAAGTGCGCGGCACATGGCATCTATCTATCTATATGAAGTGCGCGGCACAATACATCCATCTATGTAAAGTGTGCGGTACATGATATGTATCAATATAAAGTGCGCGGCACAATAAACCTATCTATTTTAAGCGCGCGGCACATGACGTCTATCTATATAAAGTGCGCGTAACAATACATCTATCTATATAAAGTGCGCGGCACATGACGTCTATGTATATAAGGTGCACGGCACATGATATCTATCTATATAAAGTGCGCGGTTTAATACATCTATCTGAAATGCGCGGCACACGACATCTACCTACATAAAGTGCGCGGTACATTACATCTATCTATATCAAGTGCACGGCACAATACACCTATCTATATCATGTGCGCGGCATAATACATCTATCTATATACTGTGCGCGGCATAATACATCTATCTATATCAAGTGCGCGTAACAATACATCTATCTATATTAAGTGCGCGGCACATGACGTCTATCTATATCAATTGCGCGGCACAATACACATATCTATATAATGTGCGCGGCACAATACATCATCTATATGAAGTGCGCGGCACATTACATCTATCTATATAAAGTGCGCGGCACAACACATCTATCTATATAAAGTGCGCTGCACATGACATCTATCTATATAAAATGCGCAGCACAATACACCTATCAAAATAAAGTGCGCGGCACATGGCATCTATCTATCTATATGAAGTGCGCGGCACAATACATCCATCTATGTAACGTGTGCGGTACATGATATGTATCAATATAAAGTGCGCGGCACACCACACCTATCTAGATAAGTGCGCGGCACAAATCACCTATCTAGATAAAGTGCGCGGCACATGGCATCTATCTATATAAAGTGCGCGGCACATGATATGTGTCTATATAAAGTGCGCGGCCAATACACCTATCTAGATAGAGTGGGCGGCACACGACATCTATCTATATAAAGTGCGCGGCACAATACATTTATCTAAATAAAGTGCTCGGCACAATACACCTATCTATATAATGTGCGCGGCACACGATCCCTATCTATATAAAGTGCGCGGCAAAAAATATTTATCTAAATAAGGTGCGCGGCACAATACACCTATCTAGATAAAGTGCGCGGGACAATACATCTATCTATATAAAGTGCGCGGCACATGATATCTATCTATATGAAGTGCGCGGCACATGACATCTATCTATATAAAGTGCGCGGCACTTGATATGTATCTGTATATCGTGCGCGTAACAATACACCTATCTAGATAAAGTGCGCGGCACAATACATCTATCTATATAAAAAGCGCGGCAAATGGCATCTATTTATATAAAGTGCGCGGCACAATAAACCTATCTATTTTAAGCGCGCGGCACATGACGTCTATCTATATAAAGTGCGCGTAACAATTCATCTATCTATATAAAGTGCGCGGCACATGACGTCTATGTATATAAGGTGCGCGGCACATGATATCTATCTATATAAAGTGCGCGGTTTAATACACCTATCTGAAATGCGCGGCACACGACATCTACCTACATAAAGTGCGCGGTACATTACATCTATCTATATCAAGTGCACGGCACAATACACCTATCTATATCATGTGCGCGGCATAATACATCTATCTATATACTGTGCGCGGCATAATACATCTATCTATATCAAGTGCGCGTAACAATACATCTATCTATATTAAGTGCGCGGCACATGACGTCTATCTATATCAATTGCGCGGCACAATACACATATCTATATAATGTGCGCGGCACAATACATCATCTATATGAAGTGCGCGGCACATTACATCTATCTATATAAAGTGCGCGGCAAATGGCATCTATCTATATAAAGTGCGCGGAACAATGCATCTATCTATAAAAAGTGCGCGGCAACTTATATGTATCTATATAAATGCGCGGCACAATACACCTATCTAAAAAAGTGGGCGGCATATGACATCTATATAAATTGCGCGATACAAGACACCTTTCTATATCATGTGCGCGGCACAATACATCTGTCTATATCAATTGCGCGGCACACGACATCTATCTACATAAAGTGCGCGGCACAATACACCTATCTAAATAAAGTGCGCGGCACAATGCATCTACCTATAAAAAGTTCGCGGCACATGATATGTATCTATATAAAGTGCGCGGCACAATACACCTCTCTAAATAAAGTGCGCGGCACATGACTCTCTGTCTATATGAATTGCGCGGCACAATACACCTACCTATATAATGTGCGCGGCACAATACATCTATCTATATAAAGTGCGCGTCACATGACATCTATCTATATAAAGTGCGCTGCACAATACACCTATCTAAATCAAGTGCGCGGCACAATACATCTATCTATATTAAGTGCGCGGAACATGACATCTATCTATATAAAGTGCGCGGCACATGACATATATGTAGATAAAGTGCTCGGCACATGACATCTATCTATATAAAGTGCGCTCCACATGGCATCTCTCTATATAAAGTGCGCGGCACATTACACGTATCTAAATAAAGTGCGCGGCACATGGCATCTAGCTATATAAATTTCGCGGCACAATACACCTATCCATATAATGTGCGCGGCACAATACATCTATCTATATAATGTGCGCGGCACAATACATCTATCTATATAAAGTGTGCGGTATATGATATGTATCATTCGCAATGAGATATCGAAACTTAAGACCTAACTCAAGAGACACTTTAAGAGACGATTATTTCTATGTTTTATCCTTCTCTAGTTCATTGTGAAAGGGCGAGTTGGCCGTGCGGTTATGGGGGCGCAGCTATGAGCTTGCATCCGGGAAATAGTGGGTTCGAACCCCACTGTCGGCAGCCCTGAAGATGGTTTTCCGTGGTTTCCCATTTTCACTCCAGGCAAATGCTGGGGCTGTAACTTAATTAAGGCCACGGCTGCTTCATTCCCATCCTTCCTTTTCCTATCCCATCGTCACCAGAAGACTTATCTGTGTTGATACGGCTTAAAGCAAATACCAAAAAAAAGTTCATTGTGTGTTCTTCGCTTAATAATGGGCTCTAATTCCCTCGTTTTAGAACTACACCGTTGACAGATGGACAGTTCATCATTTTTTATGCTTGAAGGTCATCAATGTTCTTCCCGTTTAATTCCTGGCACTTTCGTCAGACGATTTTATCTTCTTAACAAATCCCATTTCTTATATTGCACCCCACTTTGTCACAGCTTGGAATTGAATCTTACAATGTTAAACAGATGCATCCCATATACTTCAGTTAATCAATTTACATTTTCTAAAACGTTCACACAAACTTAATTCTATCTGGTATGAATTATGTATCCTTATACAGTACAAATAAATAGGCATGGTATCAGGAGAAGTTATTAGGAACTGGGCAGTGTAGTCCGCTAAAGGTTTCAGGATAGTTTAAAGTCTCAGAAATTTGCTAAATGGAATATTTCAACAGGAAATTTTACATTCTGGTCTTTTGTCTAAACTCATGATCTAAACACACATACTCGAATAGGACTGGGAAGCCCATAATGATTGACCGACGGCGTAGCTCAAATTATCAAGGAGCTAGCCAGTGTGACAAGTTCACTAGACGCACAATAACATATAGAGATGCTGAAGATGACTTATCACATCTGGTAGAGCAGACATGTGCAGGTTTGGCTCGCTCGAACAGCCCGCGAGCAGCCGCTTGCCAGTGCGCCATTGCTGACCCGCGGGCTGGCAATAACAACCCGTATTTCCTCGCTAAGATATTTAATTCGTCGATTCACAGTCCATCTGGATTAGTTTTACTGATTCATATTGTTTATCAGATTTGACTAAATTTTCCCGCGCCCATTTTTAAACAATATTTGATCAAATCTCCATCTGGTGAACTTCGTAATCGTTTTACCAACTGAGGAGAAATTATCTAGGAAAGGCGGACGAATGGCTCATTGCTTATAGTTACAATTTAATTATTCTGAAAGTGAACAGAGTGTCGTAAACTTAACTTACCCTTACTTCAAATAATTCCTATGGAAATTTCAGGTTTCAGTTTTTTAATAATCATGTTTACGAACCATCTAGCAATGTACTAATAATGCGTAACAGAATTTCATCGTCGTAGTTAGTGCCTATTCAATTTTGAACAATAATTAATAGGCTGATAAGATTAGGCATAAAATAATCATAAACTCTGAAATATTTGTATATAATACCGACCTCCTTGATTATCGTATTCTCCTTTAGTCGCTTTATTAGTGCTAGACGATCTCCATCTATGATAAACGATATAATGTCATTTTAGATTTATTTAATTGGTTCAAGGCTTTGTGACAACACTTGAGCGTACATAAATAAGTACAGTACCTCCCATTCATATCCAAATGACAACGAAGTCGGGATTCTCCGCTTTGAACCTTGCGCCGTAACCTCCATTATGATAACTGAGACTAACTACGCATGCAACCTGCAGTCATACAGCGTATGAGAGGACAGCGGGCTGTGACGTCACACCCCAGTACCAATGCAATGTGCCCGTTGCCCGTGTAGCAGCTCGCTCCCAGTTTCTCAGCATCTGCACTTCACAGTGGTAGAGGAAGTAATGTTATAGCTACTGTATATACTATACAAAGAGTATATGCATGATAGCTGGAAGAGGTCTGCCATGTAGTGACAGCTACGCTCGATGTACGTATGTTAGTCAAATGACTTCAAGGGAATGGGGAACTAATGTGTAGAATTTGTCGTGACCTACCTGTCCTTTGAGACGTTCTAGTTGGTCGTTCACCAGGCCGTTGGAGTTGGCATATTACCTGTCCTGCCGAGCGGTAAGTAGGGAGGTAAAATGTAGGTGCGAAATCCGTCCCGCAACTCCCGAAATAAAAGATGAGTAAACTTCACTGTCCTTTATTAACCAGGACGACTGTATACATTATTTACAAATTCACTTACAGGTTCTGAATACGTTAGTCTGACGAGAGCTTGCTTCGCGAGCCTACCCTACGGCTACGCGCTAAGTCCGAATACTGCCCTGCGGCACTTATGTACAACTTCACTATCACGACTGATTGCTCGAAAGAGCCTGGTCCTAAGTGTACGAATTACTGGACGAGAGAGAGCCCCACGCCATCTTGGCTTAGGGTTATGTCTGCTCTCCTTGAAGCAAAGGTTGATCCCTTCCCATCACCTTAGGGGTGGATCCATGGGCGTTACCTAGCTGCTCTCCTTGTAGGTGGCGCCCTCAATTACTATTCTGAACTAGTTGTCAAAGTAGGTGCTGCCCTCTGGGCACTACTGTCTCTGTCCTACTTTGCACTCTTATTTCCTTGTCTCTACTAGAGTGCAACTGCACTGACTTTGTCCCTTTTGTCGGCGAGCCGCCTGCTCTCGTACCGACTCTGCTTGTCAATAACAAACAAGCAAACTTCCGCTGTTGTCAACATGTTTTCGTAGGCGCATTTCGCAAGCTCTCTGCCTGACTAAGGCTCTCTACTACTTGAAACTTTACTGAAATGTTCCTTCTTCTTTTCAATTATTAAATCTGACTATAATTACCATACAAATATTCTGATACTACAAGGTGTCCCGTATTACTGGTTATTACTCTGATACTAGTTTATTTCTCTTGACACCTTGAGATCGAATCTCGGCTGCGAATCCCGGCTGCCGTTCGTCTGACAGTCCGCCGGTTCGAGCCCCTGGGGAGGTCGGTACACGACAAATTGCTTGTTTTTAGAAGAGGAAGCAAGAGTTTACATTGGTATTAGGAGTATACAACACAGGCACCGAGTGGAAGAGTTATTGCTTCTTAGGCAATCTATAATGATGGTGTTAAGGAAACCGGCAACGAGATTATATACTGTCAGTGCCAATATATTTGAGGTATAATCATACGTATATTTGCTGTCTGGAGTATGGACCCCCGTACTGTCATGTAATTATCAGTCTCCCAGTCCGATGCATATGATGAAAATCCTTCTGTAGGGGAATGCAATGCATCTGAGTGCACCAGATATATTAGTTAATAGAGACCTAGTGGTGGATGAATGAGCAACAATAGTTACCGAAGATACAGTGTCGGAAGAAAGGAAATGTGATTGTAGCGAATGGGAGAGGTAGTGACCAGACTTATTTTTTAAGATGCACTTTCCAGTCCAAAAATGAACGTACAAAAACAACTTATTAGTAGCCAGTCACACGTAGTGAGCCGTATCCTCCCGGCCCATAATAATAATTGGAATATTATTTGACCAAACATGTGAAATTTATTCAGAAAAGTTACAGTCAAATATGTGAAAGCATCGTACCCTAAGATAGTTGATACCGGATGTTGAGCAAGACAGTGGTTCGCTGGATGTTGCTTCATATTTCCGTATGACCGTGAGATAGTATAGCGTACCCAAGCGTTGGCAAGGATCGACACGTGTATTAGATGCTGACCAAGCAAGATATTTCAGCCAATGGGAACTTAGGGATTTGGCAAACCCGGAGGCTACACCGCGCCAAATATTAATTCCAGGATGACCAACGTGCTCTGTGGATAAAGTTAGTTTCTGTAAGAGATCGGTTTTCCACAGTTTCTGAAGTCAGATATATTTGGAAATGTATTATAGAAATTGGTGGAAGAGATTTACTGTGCTTGAGCAAATGAAATAGTATAATTTTGGCAGAGTTTACTTTCAATTGATAAAGACGGTGTTTAGTGACCGCTGAGTAACAAGTGTAGTGGAAACGTGCTATTGTTTCACTATTTCGCGACGGGCGCGTATTCGCGTGGAACTTCCGTACCGAACCGTGGGCTGCTTTAAAAACTGTGTTTTTACCCTTTAAGTGAAGTGTGTTATATATATGTGAATCAGTGTGTTAGCTGATCTGGTAAAAGAAAGGGTATCTCGGCTCGCAGCATTAAGCAGTGAAGAGGTTATCAATAATAGTCTTCTGTGTTCCAGTGAATTGTTTTCCAGCAAGATGATGGATATACCTGCAGAGGAAGGAAGTGCATTCCCACATGTTAATGCTGTGATTAACATGGAGTAGACCATAAGTAGTGGGGATGTAAGCTGCTATCCTGGTTTCCCGAGAGTCATGTAGAATGTAAAGTAAGACGCATGTATTATTTACGGCATGATATGTAAGTTATGTTAAGGTACTAGGGCAGTGTAGGTAGAAATTTTAATTTTCATATAAAGTAAGCCTGACGGCATGTGTTTGTTTAACTTTGTTACTATGATAGATTCGGATACGAGATTAATGCATGTTTATTTTATTTTCATTTTGCTTTATGAGTAGATGTTTGGGAAAATGAGGGATTGATAGGATCAGTTATTGTTGTAAATATAGTACTTAGCGTAGGATATTCCGAGTTTCCCTTGTATATATGCTAGAAGGGCTAGATCGACAGGTTCATTTTTATATTACGTCAAACACGTATCAATTCATTTTATTTCGGTTATTCAGAGAGACAGGTATAGATATTTTGCATGATGCATGGTTTTACAGAAGCTGCCAGAAGGAGCTGCAGAACGTCGTTGTTAAAATAAGATCTTTGAAGTTAAGTTGGATTCTGTTCGCCTGATGGTCTGCCAAGGACTTGAACTGCGTCTCATTATGTGGAAAGGCCAGTGGGATTCATGAGGAATAATGAGATAATAATTGCATGCTGAATTATAATGTATTGGTGCAGGCTGATGGTATGCCTGACAAGATAAAGAGTATTGTGCAGATGTGTGTGTGCCTGCCTAGTGTCTTTTGAGTGTATATTGTGATCAGAATGGACAGTGTTAATTCCAGACTATTGAGTCTGATGTTGTTAAATGGCCCAAGCATGCTAAGAAGCAATGAATATACGTGAGTTTCCGTGTAGTTGTTGATGGGCGTTATCTCATGGCAAGCTGATTCCTGGCCTGTGTTATCGCTATGTGTGAAAGAGACAGTATTTCCTTGTGGCGGCCTCGGGAGACAAAATCCAATCTTTAGCATAGTGGAGTTCTATATTTCTTTACAGCTCGTAATCTACCCGGAAGTACATGACGGATGACCGCGCTGTTGAGCGCTCAAACGCAGCAGAAGGAGGCAATGTTGCCCGTTGCTTTCTTCATGATATCAAGGATTATTTATATGTTTTTCCCTTACAGGATGGTTTTTACATTATTATTTTGTGATTGGATACCTTGTCTCGTTGTTTTTTTTTTAAGGGAACAGCCCAAGTACTGAAGTATTGTTGGTTTATCTAGTTCTGTCTAGATCTTTTGTAGTGAACCGGGATTCACATTAGAAGCAGTGTAGCATTTAAGACTTTACTCGATATCCGATGTATATATATGTTTAGTTTGATTATTTGAATTGCTGTAAATATAGTGTAGGATTTGCCCCTAGTATTTTGCATACCTTACATAGCGTCCGGTGCGTCTTAATTATTTTTCTTTCCGTCGTAATTTTTCTTATTATGTAACTTTTATTTTACGGAAATAGTTTGATGACTCTCGGGATTAATTTAATTTGAAACCGTATCGTTGGGATGCGATAGTGTGAAACTCCATACGGAAATACCACATGGCAGTGTTTGCGTACACTTGTTGCCATACAACATAAACATTGGACTATAAGAAGAAGCTCAATCTTGATTTATATTGATGTTCTTTGTTGAACTTGTTTTTCTTTTAAATGTCAGATTTGTATAATTATTCAATTAACGTTTCTGATTTCAAATTATTTCTATACTTTGAGTTCATTTTTTATAAATTATTATTTTTGTTGATTTAATTATTTTCGTGTGATTTGATCGGGGATATTTGTTAATAAATCCATCTTACCCCCTATGATTGTTTCTCATTCGTGTTATACCTCCATTTCCTGTTATTGATTGCTATTTTCGTCTAGAACTTCGACTTTTTATCCTGACCCAACCGACAACCAACCCACACTCTGCCCAACCCTGAGTTAGTCGGATGTTCATACAGGAATGGAGGCATCGTCCTAGAGGGTATTTACCCCTGGGTACGGTACAGTAGTATCGCTCTCGATGCGTCTTAGCAGCTATTTCAATGATCAGTTACGGCAAACCTTTAACTATTAGAAGGAAATGGAGATAAAAAGTTACAGGAGAAGACAATTTTCCTCTGAACTTTCTCGATATAGCTTTCTCAGAGCCCGTTTTGAGCCACTTCGAAACTTTTAACGAAGTTTAAATAAACCCTCTGTTAGAAAATAAATGGAGAAATGCACCAAACATATCAAAGAAACGCATAACCAAAATGAAGTTGTTCATGATTTGACAATTGGAATACAGGCAATAATTATAAGTAAAGTATTATATTCAAACAATCCCTGCCCTCTATTTAAAGGAACTATAACAACTATAACAACGTAATATTTTTTCACAAAAAATGAGTTTCACTGTTTCAGATAGCTCATGAATGACCAAAATTTTCATAAAAAGGTAAAAAGTTCATCGCGGAAACAAGGGCTCTCATTGTATGCAACAACCTCTCTCCAAGTCAAAATTTCCATTACTGATCGAAGCCTATTTAAGAACGAAATACAACATTATCGCTAGGCGTTGTAAATGAAAGGTAGATGAAAATGACATTATACAGTATAATGCGGTCGACCACAGTAATGTCGCTTCTACACGGTAATACCAATAATATCGATGAGTAGTAATCTCTTATTGCCTACATTTTCCTTACCTGCAGGATCCTCTGGCAAATTATCTGCTAGAAAACCGAACGATCCACTTAATTTCAGCTACGCCTAGAAAAACAAACAGCATGCCGTAAGATTATTTGAAGTTTCTTATTCAAAAAATATCTTGGCCAAATATTGCCACGAGTTCCTCCTTGTTTATTCATGATCTTGCAACAAAGGTGATGAAAAAGTAAATTCCATGTGCCGAACGGTATTCGCCTCCCAAATACCTAGATTTTTTCAGCCTCTTGCCATTTGATTTCTTCGTACGTATAATATTTTTGTGAAGTTTATTACAGATGAATTCATGAGTTATGACAACAGATGGTTTTTATATCTGTCACTATGGCATCTTAATTAATCCACAGGATTCTATCCACCCCCAATTTAGTTATCTTAGGTTTATAGGTTTATAAACGTTAGAAAACATGGTTTCTTCAAGTTTGGATATTCATAACTTCATCCAAGAATACTGTTCCAAATTTAAGTTGTGCATAGACTGACGATAATATCAGTGAATTAATCCATGTTTCTTCAAATGCAAGCCTTGTGAATAATATTCATCTTTCCATCACTGTTTGATCAACAACATTCAGCTTAAAGCTATGTTACAAACCGTTATGTCATTTTGTATGTTGTAATTTATACTAAATGTGCCCTAACTTTATTCCCATAAACAGTTAATTCCCCTCTTTTAAATCTGTGTAGGCTTTAGGGTACTCCAACTTCTCACAGTTGGTATGGCTCTCCTCCTTGCGTTCGGCAGGCAGCTGTCACAGACATAACTTACATCCTCCATCAAATGTGATGGATCTTAATCGGAATATCCCTTCATTTCGTCTCGTTTCCTTGTAAGGAGACTGGTGTGATCAATAATATGACAGTAATGTATGCTTTTGCCGTTCTTTCAACTACTAGCGTTCTTAAAAGACGCTAAGCCATTGAAGTTTTGCTCTGCAAAGAGGATGTTTAACGTGGTAGTAAATTTGACTCTACCATTCAAACATTATTAAATGCACTATGTTCATCCGAAGAACAACAATCATCACCTTCATTATCATCACAATAGAATATGGAATCCTAACTAGAGGGCGAGTGCCTAGCCAACTGAGCTAGGCAGCCAATTAAGTGGAGTAATTCTTAAGACTCTGACCGTCAGAATACTTTTCGTAAACTTTCTACTTTGGTCACTTTTTGTTGAATTTATCGTTTTATATTAGGAACTGATGAAAATTACCATCTTTTTGACAAAATGTATCGAAGATGTTAAAAAATCAGATACCCGAATGTGATACACGTATGTAGCTGATTTTCATCAGATTGTGCAAACAGGGCTCCGTCTTGGCTACGTCCATCAGCTGTGATGCATAGACATTTAGATTTTGGGAGGATGGGATTTTCCCTTTATTACACGGAATATATTTGCTTCACCTTCACAATCATTCATATTAGGAGATGAAACTAGAACTTCTGGATCAAAAACACAGCAGGATCCAAAGAGCGAGTTATCACAGGCAGAACTAGATTTCTCCAGAAGGTTCAGAATTTCTTTTTCATCAGAAGTGAATGAATATTCTCAGGAATACAATCCCTGTGGATCACAGGCCTATTTTAACAATAATACCATTTTTAGACTGTAGACGCTATCAAATAAACGTAATGTCACACAGTTACTCTATATGTGCTATGTGTCAAAAAGAATATTGCTGGCCGCACTGGAGTGCCAACCCAAAACCAGCAGGATCTGACACTTGTGTGTCTTTTTATGCAACGTGACCTCATATGATAAACATACCACTTTCCGTCGGTAACGCACATGAATGTAAATGATGTACGTGGAGGACAAAGTGATAAGATACGGTAAATTTCCGAGGAGTTGACCTATTAACTTCAGGCGAAATAAAGTACGGAACATTTATAAATGCCATGGGCATCTCTTCCTGAATCTTGTCCTCAGTTAACAGCACAGAGAAACTCAATAATATTGCCTGTTAGAGAGAATACGCACTGAAATGGTATTTGCTCCATTCCTGGAATGTTAAAAAAAAGAAATGGGCTACTATAATACCAGCGACAGAAGTTTAGTGATTCGGTCTCGGTACACGCTGAAATCTAATGATCATTCTGACAGTATTTCAACCTCTGAATATCACCTTTTATTCCAAGTGTTACTCTAAGTATTATATTTAAGGTTCCCGGTCACTTAATTGAATGTCGGTCTCAAATAATTACGGTAAGGTGCACTAACGATAGCACAACAATTAAAGTTTAAAAATTAGTTCCACACATGTAATATTATTTGCGGCTGAAAATGGAAGATGACCTAAACTGCAAAAAAGGGACAATGCCAAGAACACCAATAAAAACGCCATCCGAAGCCTCAGCAAGTGTTCAGTTCAATCATGAAAATGCATACACGAAATAACTCTAGCTTCTTTCAGTACCCTTCATTATACCGCAGGATGCGCTGCGGATGGAATGTACAATATAGATCAATATTTATTTTCTTTATGGATTCAATAATTTCAACAATATTCTTGTCACATTGCTCAATATGAGTCTATATTTTAAGTATACCCTGGAGCGATTTCTGATAAAACCTAAACACCGTCACAACTCACTTCTTTTCTCGGTTACGGTTTACTGAAAATGTCATAATTTATCCAAAGTGATAGCTGTGAGCCCGCCTCTGTGGTGTAGTGGTTAGTTTGATTAGCTTCAACCCCCGGAAACCCGGATTCGATTCCCGGCTCTGCCACGAAATTTGAAAAGTGGTACGAAGGCTGGAACGGAGTTCACTCAGCCTCGGGAGGTCAACTGATTAGAGGTGTGTTCGATTCACACCTCAACCATCCTGGAAGTGGTTTTCCGTGGTTTTCCACTTCTCCACCAGGCAAATGCCGGGATGGTACCTAACTTAAGGCCACGGCCGCTTCCTTCCCTCTTCCTTGTCTATCCCTTCCAATCTTCCCATCCCCCACCAATGCCTCTGTTCATCATAGCAGGTGAGGGCGCTTGGGCGAGATACTGGTCCTCCTTCTCAGTTGTATCCCCAGACCCAGAGTCTGAAGCTCCAGGACACCTCCCTTGAGGCAGTAGAGGTAGGATCCCTCGCTGTGTCAGGGGGAAATCCAACCCTGGAGGGTAAACATATAAAGAAGAAGAAGAAGAAGAAGAAGAAGAGTGAGGAAACCTGAGGAAATATCTCCGTCTCACTGCTGTCATCACTGGAATTCAAAATTATCTTCAAATGATACAGATCCCCTGTCCTAACTTGAGGAATGACGTAACCACTCTGCTTCGACGGTAACTGAGTACTAGAGTGATGGTTACTAAAACGTGTTCTGTCTATTAACGTAATACAGAGATGTAGGTAATACACACAGACATAGAGAGAGGTAATTTTATTGGTTTTACGTCCCACTAAGCACTTTTACGGCGTCCATTTAGTGCTCACTACAGATCACTTTGCATGACCCACTGACTTGGTCGTATTAACGGCACTTGTATTATAACAACACGCTGAAAACGGTATGTTTGTACTTAAGTCCTTTTAACCTTTGTCCTTTTACCTTGGCGCAACCAAGCGAGTTGGCCGTGCGGTTGGAGGCGCGTGGCTGTGAGTTTGCATCCGGGAGATAGTGGGCAGCCCTGAAGATGGTGTTCCGTGGTTTCCCATTTTCACACCAGGCAAATTCTGGGGCTGTACCTTAATTATGATCACGGCCGCTTCCTTCCGACTTCTAGGCCTTTCCTATCCCACTCGCCATGAGACCTATCTGTGTCAGTGCGACATAAAGCCACTAGCAAAAAAATATCTTGGCGCGAAGATTCCATGTAGTCGTTTCCAATGTGCAAGGTTGGCTTATTTTACGTTGCTGACATGCAGATAGTATGCATAGCAATAGTGACTTAGAAGACTATTAGGTTTATATGGGTTGCATTTCCTCATGAACTCTAAGGGGCTGGTGGACTCCTTCTTCCTCCCCCGGCGTAGTACCGCTAACACGATAAAGTCAGTGGGTAATGCAAAGTGATCTGTTTTGATGGAACCTAAATGAACCCCGTAAAACATGAATCAGAGGTATAACACGGAAATTAAATGTCGAGGTGAAAGGGAGATTCATAAGTAGTGTGCTTCCTAGGAACAGGGAGTATGTCGGTCGTTGAGGGTGAATCGGTACCGGTAAGGTCTCTGAGATCAACAGTTTGAATATTAGTATATGCTGATAATTTTGAAGATATTAACTGTTTCATTTTACCTGTGCGCCACAGAGTGTCTCTCATTTCAAACGATCACACAGTGTAACGTTGAGCATATGCACTGCCTGAACTCCACAACTATCAGCAATGGCCATAGAACAAAGTTTATTTGTTCACTCGTGTAGTGCGAACGTATGTACTGTATACCGGTTGGTTCACTAGCCCCTTATTTTTTCGGAGATAGGCAACCCTAGTAACGCATATAATCTAAAGATGCTTATAATTTTGTTTCATGAGCACCAAATAAGTTGAAATGTCTCCTTCTGGTTGATAAGGCTCTTCCCTACCCATGTGTCATCACTGTAAATTGATCCCTGGACCTAGCAAAGGAAAAAAAACTTCTATGCATAATTCCGCACCAAATACTAAGGACCATTCTGGAAACATGTGATTTATAGCGCCTTGAAATAAAGCAGGTACCCGTAATACGATCGAATGAATAGGTTACGCCACGTATTCCGTAATGTAAAGAAGATAAATGAACACTGTAAAACATCGTTGAAGACTTTGACACGGGTACTAACTTTAGAGGTGGAACGGCCATACTTAATTACTAAACCTCTAGATAGTACCATGTACTTTGAAATGAAATGGCATATGGCTTTTAGTGCCGGGAGTGTCCGAGGACATGTTCGGCTCGCCAGGTACAGGTCTTTTGACTTGACTCCCGCAGGCGACCTGCGCGTCGTCATGAGGATGAAATGATGATGAAGACTACACATACGCCCAGCCCCCGTGCCAGCGAAATTAACTACTGATGGTTAAAATTCCCGACCCTGCCGGGAATCGAACCCGGGACCCCAGTGACCAAAGGTCAGCTCGCTAACCATTTAGCCATGGAACCGGACACAATATACCTTGACTCGGTTGAACCGATTAAGTGCCAAAGCATTTGTTGTATGGGAATCGGCAGAGTAGTGGTTCGAATCCAGCGTAAGGCACAGTTTTTGAACGACAGAGGTACTCAATTCTTTTTTGCTGGTGGTTTCCCTTTTTCACAGCAGGCAAATGCTTAGGCTGTACCTTAATTAAGGCCAGGCCGCTTTCTTTCACCTCCTAGGCCTTTCCTATCCCATCGTCGCCTTAAAACCTATCTGTGTCGGTGCGACGTAAAGCCACTAGCAGAAAAAAAAGAAATTCGCTGAGAAAGCATCAAAAACTATTTTATAGCATTGTTTTTTATTTTTGATGCCTACTTTTATTTCCCAATCGCCGCTACTGTGAACAACTGCAAGTAACTAGTTTGCGATTAAGAAACGTTGAAGTTGTTTGATGGAACTTCGTTTCTGCTGGTCGACGATGGAGAAGTAGTACGAATTATAATTTTCAGTCCAAAGAGAGATTGAAATGTTTGTAAAATCTTTTCCCGGATGGTACGGTACCTTTAATTCCTCTAGTAATCAGTTCACACAGATTTACAGCATTCATGCGGATTTTGGGAGTAAGGATGAAGAAGCTAACGTCAAACCTGTTTGTTTTGTCCTATTGTCCAACAAGAAGAAATAAACCTGCATTCCATTGTTTCAATTAATCCATCAAGCTTTTCCTGAGTGGAATCCAGAAACGGTGAACGTGGATTATGAAATGGCGGCCACGGCTGCCGCTCAATATATACTACCTTCAGCACAGGTAAATGGATACTTTGTTCATATGAAAGCATGTCTTTGGCGCAAAGTACAAGAAATAAACTGTCAACTAAGTACCGTGAAAACGAAGATATAAGTCTTACATCCTCATATGTGCAGCACTGGTTTTTTTTAACCAGGAGAATTGCAAGATGGCAAACTAAGTCTGTTTTTATTACTTTGTTGAGAATAGGCTGGAGAACGCGAACTTTCCACAACAAATTCCTTTGAGTGCTGGAACAACTATTTGAACATGCTCTTAGGAAGACCAAACCCGAGAATAAAAGACGTGATGATGCGTTTGAAAGGAGAAGGAGACAAGACCATCTGTGCTTTTGTAAAGTACGAACCGAGCACTGAATGTTCAAAGAGAAAGAAGAAATACGTGAAGTATAGCGAACGGCTTGACAGAATAATTAAGTGGTGTGATGAAAATGGAAACCTCAAATCCTGCTTCTCACATTCTCAGAATTTGGAATGAAACATCCTATGACGAACTTGCTATTCACTTGGGTAAAAAACACACACACACAAGAATTAAAAACCACCAGAATTAATAAAAAACAAAAATTAAATAAACGAAAAGAAATTACGAAAGGTTAACCACAGCTGTTTTAAAACAGCTATGTATAAACATAGTTATTTCTTAACAAGTTAACTATTCAAAAACGTGATCAATATGGACCTACCGAGCGACTTGGCCGTGTGGTCAGGGGCGCGCGGCTGTGAACTTGTATTCGAGAGACAGTGGGTTCGAATCCCACAGTCAGCAGCCCTGAAGATGGTTTTCCGTGGTTTCCCATTTTCACACCAGCCCTTTCCTATCCCATCGTCGCATAGCATATATTTGTGTCGGTACAACGTAAAACAACTTGAAAAAACGATATGGACATAAATCGCCAACACTTTTTCCATTAAAATTTAACAATAGTGTCATCAGCCGTTTTCGCGAGAAAAGAAAGGATTTGAGATGCAGAGATTGGGGAGAGGTAAGATGCCGTGAGTCAAGCCCACCACGTCCCGAATGCAGAGCTGTTCAGCCAAGCCACTCTGCTTGGTGATTACCTTCTTACTAGTACTACTCAATGTTATCACCTACCCTGAAGGGCGGAGGTGGGCCTCTTAGTCGGCGACGCAATCTCTCTGGCTGGGAGATTTGCGGTGATGATGGAGATGTGTGGAGAAGATGTGGATATTGGCGGGCGTGGCCTATACTGCCTTAGTGGAGAAGAATGAATGAATAAATGAAGGAATACACTTCTCTCCCACTCACGGACGACCAACCGTGGCAGAGAGCACACGTCCACTGCAATCATCACAATCACAGTATTGTTAGCCTTCGGTAGTACCACACGTCTGTCTACACATGAACGAAGGAAGACAGAGAATAGGCTACCCCCACGCACCCCACCGCCCCAGTCACGCATGACCACGAACCGGAGGAGAGACCATCCTACCATCGCAATCATCGCTATCACATGCCACTGGTTTTCTTCGTTTTCAAAAAGTACCAAACTTATTCCAACCAACTAACTCTCATAATGCATGATTAAACTATAATTCACTGCTATAGTACATATTCTCTGACCGTTATTTAGATATATCTTTGGAAGTTAGACAACCTTGCCCTTCTGAGGCATTGCAGGAGAACGGAAAACCACGGAAAAGCATTCTCAGGACAGCCGACAGTGTAGACCAGCCTCTCTCCGTCTCCCGAATGCAGAGGTGTAGAGCCACAGTAGAACAGTAGCCACCCGTCCTCTGCTCGGTTGATCGGTCGGAGTGCAGAGCTGCCGGACCACGACCCAGCCGTGGCTACTTGTAGGCCGGAGTCCACTCTGCAACCGCTGTTACCATCTTAATCCTAGCCCTTTCCCACTGTTCTGTCGCCGAAAACCGTCCATAAGTTAGCGTTACTTTAAACCACTAGAACTAAGAGAAAATACGGGTCTATTAAACTTCATTAGTCATCTCTAGTGTAGACCTACTTGATATTACCTTGTGAGCAGTGGCTTTTACTGGGGGCTACCAAGGCTATCGGTGAAGCCCAAACCACAAATGAGAACGATGGAAATCTAAAACAAGTTATATAATGTAAGCGTCTGACACATCGTTCCATTTACAAAACTTGAAAGCACATATTTCTGAGAGCAAGGCATCGGAGAATGATCTTGCAGCCCAGGCTCTGCGTCCCTCTGCGCCTTTGTAATGTACGAACTGAGCATTGAAAGTTCATCTCACGCGGCTTGCTGCTGTATGTCAGATAGTTGCGGGCACCGGGGGGCTAGATGTACTAGGCTTCAATCCGTGAGATCGCCACTGCTAACGATCAACCATGCATTACTTGTGACGTACCCATTCTTGCCCACAGATGTGCGACAATGTGCGACGTGCCGAGTCACCGTAATTTTAATATCCACAAATATTTGCTCACTTCCCTCTTCATAAGCAATATACCGTGGGCGCCATCCTTCAAACGTATGTCTTGAAGACGATAGTTGATAAATAATAATATGTAATGAGACTCTAAATACTCCCAGAGGTGGAGAGACAGAACACTAACCATTAAACACACACTAACTTGAAAATTAAGGATCATTAATAAGAATTTATGAAAGTACTAATTAAAATAACTATATATTAGGATGATAAACGTGACGGTGTATTTGCGAAAACTGAACTTACGGAAACAAAAGAAAAACTGAATGAAATAAAATTTAATAAAATGAACTGTTACGCGGAGACTTGCAGTAATTTATGCCATTAGCTCATCATTTGTAGACTCTGTTATCTGGACACGTTCGATGTAGCAGCTGATGTTTGATGGACCTCTCGTACCGGGGTCGTCATCTCTCGTTGTAGCTACCAGTCCTATTTCTGATTTGTGCATAGCCCACTAATTGGACAACGACTTTCCTGACTTTAACACTTCCTATAATACTCCTTACATAATGTTGTAATGATCCCTAATTTCCCTTGTATTCTTGCGTATTACACAATTATAGCGTAACTAAACACATAAAAAAAATTCTCCTGTCCTATACAAGTCAAAACCGGTCTCTCGTTGACTTTAACTCTCGTCATTGAGATAACCAGGTCTCAATGAGAGTAATTTTGAGTAGTGCTCTACTTAGATACGAAGTGAACTATGTTGAGGCCTTCAACAGTTAAGACCTTCTCCGATGTCAAGACGTCCTCCGATGTAATGATAGGATCGACGGTTAGATTAGAATAGCATAGACGCTCTCCAGCTCTTGTCGTTGATATATATAGGCTCCAAAATCTCCCTCCATCTATCATATCATATGGTCCTGTAAAATCTGATTTTCTATCCCTTCTCCTATCCCTCGCTGCATATCCATCATCTTGTTTCATAACATTCAATCGCATAGGTTGAACTTTCGCAGGCAATCAAAGAGTCTTGTAGCGATCTTCAAAAATTAGGCGTTAACAAGTTATAACTGTCTCTTCAGGAAGGAGTGGGGTAATCAATCTTGCAAGCCTGATCACGTCCTTCTCCTGGTAGAGGGCTAAAATTAGCATGGCGTGTCCGGTCGTCTGACCTCGGATTACTGGAAATTTACTGCAAGTAGTTAATACGGGTGATGATGTAATACTTTACACAAGTATTAGTTCGTTCAGAGTTTGTTATGGCCGTAGTACAAAGAAATGAGATGATAATGTGAAATGGATGACTCAAAACCCCATATATAAACATAATAATTTAAAAATGACGTACCACAAATTAAATACATACATCTTTCCAATTATTTACAAAGTTTGATAATTTTATATACATTCTGTGATGTTCGAGACATCACATACTCATCGTACATACTTCTTCACATCATACTTCTAACATACATGTACAGATAAAAGACTGCTGGTATTTCACTCCGGTTTACTTCTACATCATTGTAGGAAGATACTGCAGGGCTGCTGTTATAGGAGTAGTATAGTCCTCTTTTTTTAGGTAGATCTGATAAAACGAAATGCAATCTTTCAGGTTTAGTGTTCTCTTTTGTTGGTTGGAATCGAACCCGTGATCATGGGTCGGTCACCACCACTGATCTCAGGAGGAAGCTAATAACTCAGTGAACGATGTGCATGACCGTTGGTAACGCTGTAAAAGCACATTTTATTTAATAATAATAATAATAATAATAATAATAATAATAATAATAATAATAATAATAATAATAATAATAATAACACTGGTGCATGGCAACTGTATAGGCTTGGTGGTGACCTAATGAGGATGAAATGAATGGCGAAGATGTCATAAATACCCACTACCCAAACCAGGGAAATTAAGAGTACGAGGGGATTGATTTTGAGAATTGAACCGGGGCCATTGGACCAAAGGCAAACAGTCTACCCATTTAGCCATAAATCCAGACTTCTGCTAAGGACCTTAAGTTGCTAAACCTTAGGCTACCATCTCCACTGATCATGTGTTGAGTGTTGACAGTAGCATAGGCCAGGGCAGTAGCTTGTGAAGCATCGTTGACAACACAGCAGACTACTCCGTTGGCTATTGGCTGCAGCTCAAAACGCTTCAGGATTTACGTTCACTAAACCAGCGATCGAAAAGGTGTAACCTAAGTCTAGTGCAAGCCCACGGCTTGATCCCAGCATACGCCACTTCTTTTGAGGACTAGGGAGCCGAGCTTTCAAGAAAACCTGCGTCGATAGTACTAACCGCTCCGTTTCCTCCTACCATACTCCGAGTACTTCACTGTCTCTCGGAGATCTCCAGTTAATGTCGTGAGTGGTGCTCTAATCGCTACTACCGCAGGCACCTCGCTCCCAGCCGGTCGGTCAGAAGTTGACCTCCGATCATTTCTGCGTAGTAAATGAGTACTAGCTGGTCTCAGATCAGCGGTTCGAGCATGTGAAGGTCGGTTTTCTTGAACTAACAGTTGGCGCATGATATTATCGTTCCAAATGAATAATGCCTCTTGTTCTGCTGAAAGTTTGTTAACCCCGGATATTGAGGCAGCAGGATTGCAACCATATGCTATGTATTCCTGACCTTTCCTGCTCTTGGCTTGCCTACTTTGTATAAAAACGCGATGGAGAACGGAACAACGGAACGTAAGCGGATGAGACCTTCGAATTAATTTTGCAATAGGCACGGAAATATTCCGGTAATAATAATGATGATAATAAAAAAAATAATAATAATAATAACCTGTTATCTACTATGTCCATCTCTGCTAAAGACACTGAACCAGGAGATAGTGTAATATATTTTTCTTCATTGTCTATATGGCTCTGCCTTAGATATATAAGAGACTTCTAGAGGTCAAAACCCTAATTAATCCTGAAAGAAAGTTTGTATCTCGATGTTTGTAAACTTAATGGTATGCTGTTGTTATTTTTTGTTCCGAAGTTGGACGTACTTCCTCTACCTCCTCCTCTAATTCTATCAGCCTATCTTAGTGTGTTCGAACCCCACTGTCGGCAGCCCTGAAAATGGTTTTCCGTGGTTTCCGATTTTTACATCAGTCAAATGGTGGGGCTGTACCTTAATTAAGGTCACGGCGGCTTCCTTCCCATTCCTAATATCAGCCTATCTTAAGCTACAATGTAATATTTCTGACCAATCTGGGTCTCTCTTGGTTAATGGAAGCCGGCCAGTCCGATCCTTGGATTGTAAACATTAAGATCTTTCAGGGTCTCCCTCTATATAAGCTGAGGCATTTTCACCCTGTGTCTTGCATTGTTGTGATTGTGTGTCCGTCGTGGTGGAGGGGAGAAAGGGTTTCCCTCGGGGATCGCTGGAGGTGGCGGTTTCGGCCTGAAGGAAGTTCCAACTAATAAGGTATGGCGGAATAAATTTATCTAAGTGTACTTAACTGCGTGTAAAGTGTAGGGAGGTTACTTTCAATTTTCATTTAAACGAAACCATTAGGGCTTTCTATTCTCGTTGTAATATAGGGTGGTCTCCGGACTTAAATAATTGTTTCCCTTATGGGAAATTGGCTGAATATAAGGTAGCGCGAGTGGTTAGCCTCATAATTCTCCCATTCAAACTGAATCGGGTGAGCAAGTGTTGTAACTCTTAAAATGAACTTACGTTTTTTTGGCTTTAAATGTTTTTTAAATGTTTCTCCCACTTAGTCACCCCGTAGTATGGGATCATCTTCTGCTTCATCGGGCCATCAGCCCACATAGGGTTCGAATCTTTTCATTTTGGAGTACCTGATGTCCGCCTTCTTTTTCATTAGTTATCGGCCTATTGTAAACATTTCCTTTTCTAAATTCGTTTCAATGTGGCCAATTAGTATAGGCCTCTAGCCTCTGTATATACCTCGTAAATTTCTTGAAGGGTAACCTTAGTAAGTAACCTAGATTTGTTCTCCTCAAATTAATAGGTGAATTTGTTATCACTAATATAATTTGAAATACTGTATCAATAGCCCGGTCTAGAAAGCCAAGAATAACGGCCGAGAGGATTCATCGTGCTGACCACACGACACCTCGTAATCTGCAGGACTTCTGGCTGAGCAGCGGTCGCTTGGTAGGCCAAGGCCCTTCAGGGGCTGTAGTGCCATTGGGGGGTATCAATAGCCCATTATAGGGCTGACCCTGTAAAAGAATTGTGCCCCTGTTCGGTAGTGTAAAAATGGAGACGTAGGCTCAAATGTTAAGGCTAGCCTCTATTTGAACTGAGAATAATCAACTCGACCTTATGATGTTCATGTAAATGGGAGATCAATCCCTTGATAATTGTACCTGTTAGGAGCTAATTTGCTCATGTTGTACCGGTGTCAGAGTTTTTCTAGCTCTTATTTGGTATTCTTGAGCTGACGATCTCCAGTATTATTTCAAAGTTGTACGGGTTTATCGAGCAACTTAGCTCGTCTAAGTATTGCTAACTTGTGATGAAATCAAAGTCCATTATAGAAGAAGGAAAAAACGTTTCTTGAATTTTGTTAGTTTAACTTATACTTTGAATATTGCTTGCCTGCCTATTCAACCCAGGCGATTCCTATTCCTCTGTGAACCACGGAGCCACGTTAATAATAATAATAATAATAATAATAATAATAATAATAATAATAATAATAATAATAATAAAGTACACTCGTGTCTTCTTCCCGAGGTAGTTCAGTTCTTTTGGGCACATCTCCATTGGAACAACGGAGGTTGAGCTTCATTTACCATTTTAACCACACACCAGCCTTTTTGCCATTCGCAAATCCAAAGAATGCATTATACAAAGGAAGAAGCGCTTCCACTTTACTATTTAAAGTCGCAAAGAATATGTGATCAGTAGCGTAAGGTTGCCTATCTCCGGTTTAGCCTTAATTCCCTGATACTTTCTGTGATTGAATATCGCGACGATAGGCGTCCCTGCCTGAAATCTCAAGGGATGCCGTGAAGTTAGCCTTTTATAAAAGTGAACACTAGTACTTGGGTCGAGCAAGTGGTGTTTGGACTACTATGTAATTTCTGAACTGGTGTATATATATTATCATTTCGTGTGGCTATTTCTAGTCGAGTGCAGCCCTTGTAAGGCAGACCCTCCGATGAGGGTGGGCGGCATCTGCCATGTGTAGGTAACTGCGTGTTATTGTGGTGGAGGATAGTGTTATGTGTGGTGTGTGAATTGCAGGGATGTTGGAGACAGCACAAACACTCAGCCCCCGGGCCAATGGAATTAACCAATGAAGGTTAAAATCCCCGACCCGGCCGGGAATCGAACCCGGGACCCTCTGAACCGAAGGCCAGTACGCTGACCATTCAGCCAACGAGTCGGACGGAACTGGTGTAAGAAGATAGCTATGTTTCTGGCTTGTGTGTCTGTAAGTTGTGGAATCATCAACATTATTAGGTAAATATAATAATATACGCTTTTTCATTACCGGTGTACAGGCTTTCCAGATCTGTTATTATTTTCACTCACAGACTTCTCTAGAGAACAGTATATTTTTTTCGAATTTCGTGATTATTTTTTCTCTGCCTTGTTCTCATTCATTTTATCTTCCTACACACAACTCTCTTTTAATGCTGGTTATTGGAATATAACCTTTTGTTTCGTAAGCACACGATTTCACCAAGCGTCAATATGAATTTAAAGACGTGTTTATTCCACAAGAGGAAGTGTAAAAAAATGTATAACCTAAAATTAAACTTGTAACGCTAGGTGCGTGATGAACTTCTACAAGCAAGCCTACACATATCTATATTTCATTTATTTTATTTTCAGCCACAGCTAACAGGGGCGGTGTAATGAGTAAAACTAGGAAATCACACATCTCTGGACCAGGAGGTGCTAAGCCTACTTCTGAAAAGAAGTATGAAAAGCAGGCTGTGGAACTAGCTGTCAAGAAAGTTCTACAGGTACACTGGACTATATACAGGGCTTCTAAATATTTCCAAGTGCCATGGTCTACTGTCAAAGACAATGTAATGGAAGGTAGTGAGCATTTTGATGTGAGGACCAACAGTTTGATGGAATTCGAAGTTGTAAAAGTTGGCAGACCCTTTGCTCTGTCATCAGAATTAGAAAACAGTTTGGCAAAATATATAATACGAATGCAGGATATAGCATTTGGATTGACAGTATTGCAAGTGGGAAAATTGACTTATTGTTTTGCTAAACAACATGGGTCAGCGGAAAGGTTCAATGTTGAGAAGGAGATCGGAGGCAAAACGTGGTACCGAGGATTTCAATTTAAGTCTCAGACGACCAGAGAATTCGTCAAGATACCGTGCCTCCTGTGCAAATCCTGTTTTAATTCAGGAGTATTATGAATGTTTGGAGAAGGTTCTTAAATAACATGGCCTCATGGACAAACCACACCATTTAGAATTGTGATGAGACGGGCCTAAAATTTGTAACTGCAGGATCCAAAATTGTCACTAGCATAGGTAAGAAATAAATCTATAGGCGTGTTTATGCTGTGCTGTGCAAATGCAGCAGGAAAATCTGGTCCAGTTTTGGTTATATTCAAAGGAGTGCAGAATATTCCAGCCTTAAAGGAAAGTGCTCATCTTGACTCAATGGTTCCAGTGAGAAAGAAAGGTTGGATCACCAGTGAGCTTTCCGTAGAATGGATGGAAATGTTGATTAATAATCTGCCTCGAGCTCGAAAGGAAATCCTCACTATGGACTCACATGTTACTCACCTATGACCAGAGGTTTTACATTTGGCGGAGGACAACCACATTATCATCATTATCACTATTTCATCACGCACGACCCATCTTCTACCGCCTATTGATGTTAGTGTTTATCGTCCATTAAGAGTTGCTTGGAATAATGAAACAGATGGACACATGAGAAGCAATCTTGGAAAAACTCCAAGTCGATACGACTTCCATTCTCTGTTCAACCCAAGCTACGAAAAGAGCTTCACGCCTCAGATCATCAAGCTGGTTTTCGAAAAGCCGTCATTTGCATGTTTAATAATAATGCTATTTATTCTGAGAGTACTGTCCCATATACAGTTTCCGACAGAAATTCAAACGGAAAGAGTGGGGGTGAATCATACCTACAAGTTTCATTCTGCGCCCAAGCCAATATTCCCACCACTCGTAGGATAGCACAGTTGGCTAAAATCCACACTAAAGGCGTAGGCCTACCTTCTACCAAGAACTCTAAACCTGGTCCCTCTCAGAAGTCCCGACACTTCGGAAATGAGAAATGCGGAGAAACATACGGAGTACCAGTGATGACAAATCCACTTGCTCGATTTGTGGAAGACATAACGCTTACGACTTAAAAATAGGCACCGGTGCAAAATGGATTCAGTTCCGTTTCTGCTTGAGGACGCACCATAGTAAATGTGAAGGTATTCCTGATGATTTTGATGAAGATATGTACACGCGTTCTTAATGCGAAAATCAGGTATTTGTGAGTAAAACTTTCTTCGGGCTTGCGAATAACCTTTACTTGGAACATAGTTGACCATTTATTTTATTGTATTTCTTGTATTGTGCCTTTTATACCGGTATATGTACTATTATGTGTATTTTGTAACATAAAACTCTAATTCAGTTATAGAGTCACCTTTGAAACAAGTACAGTTGATGTCATAACATTTAGTTATTTATGTATCACTGAATAAGGAAACACCGCACGGAAATGGGATACCACTTAGGGCACGTGCACGGTATTACGGAACAGTGGCATGTATATGTATTAAATGGAGTAACATAAAAATAACGCATCCTGTAACCTTCATACATTTTAGGGAGGTGAACTACGATGTGAATTTTGACGATTGTAACCCACTTGTATGAAAGCAGAAAAATAATCTTCAAATATTACAATTGAAAAAATATTAGAGAATTAGGCAACCTTACCCTACAAAAATTACACGCGCATGACTCTAATGCACTTCGAATATTTCATAAATCTGATTCGCTAACGCAACACTGTGAGACAATATCGGTGCAAGATAGATTAGAAGTGACTTTACGATACTTGGCAGCTGGGGACTCGTTTACAAATTTATAATACCTATTCCGTATAATCAAGCAGCGTATTGGCGTCATTGTTACAGAAGTGTATGGATCCCTCATCGACGGATTAAAGGGACGCATAAAGGCTGGTATTAGTTGTTTTAATTTTGTTAGTTATTACATGCTACTCACAGAATGTACTCACTTCAATGTCTCAGTCGGAACGATCGTCAGTTTGTGTGTCACTCGCAGGAGCTTGATTCACTTGTGAGCTGTGACGATGAATTGGTGACTAGGTTGCGTGTCCACCCGATGAGCACGGCGATAAGGAGTATGTCTATGGATAAGAATTATTGGTACCGGTACTTGTGGAAGGTGACGGATTGAGAAAATTTCCCATACTGGCGCGGACCATCGCGAAACCCTTATTAGCTCGAACAACAATCTCGTACAAGCCTCGATGAATTCAATTTTTAGTTTGATAGCTGTAATTGGTCATCTTAGCATCCACGAAGTCAGAAAAGAATCGCTGCTCATTAGTTGAAGTTGGTGGCGTCGATCCCGGCCGGGTCAGAGATTTTAACCATCATTGTTTATTTCCTCTGGCTCGGGGACTGTGTCTATGTGCCATATACAGCATTACATTTCATTCTAGGTAGGATCCCATACTCACAGTCATGCAAGTCATCCGTGGGAGTCAACTCGAAAGACCTACACAAGGCCTTTCCGGAGGTCCCACGCCATTTATTTATTTATTTATTTATTTATTTATTTATTTATTTATTTATTTATTTATTTATTTATTTATTTATTTATTTATTTATTTATTTATTTATACGAACTTTAATGTACACTCTTGTAGACTACATTGCAACCAGATTAGTGACGCTTAAAGCACATACGTGAATGAAATAGTGAGCGATGCCTTTTATAGCGTCTCGTGAGAAAACATGGATTCAGCAGAACCTCGTTTACCGGCTGAAATGCACCCGGACCCTATCCGAATGACTGAAGATTGGGATAATACTGTACAAAGTGAAAGACGCATCTAAATTGAACAAGAAACGCAAATACAATAGCCTACGTCGGCTACAGTATAAATTCAACTTTGGTTAGAGTTAAGTATACCTGCATCATTTCAGTTAAGTTTGAGGTATGAGAATGGACTTAGAACTTTCAAGTTATTATTATTATTATTATTATTATTATTATTATTATTATTATTATTATTATTATTATTACTGCTGTTTGTTCGACGTCGCACTAACACATCGAATGTTTTTCGGTGATGGAACGATGGGAAAGTGGTAGGATTGGGAAGGCAGCGGCCTTGGCCTTAACTAAGACACAACCCCAGCATTTGCCTGGTGCGAAAATTCGAAACCACGGAAAACCACTTTCAGGGCTGCCCCTGGTGGGATTCGAACCGATTATCTCCCGAATGCAAGCTCGCAGCTGCGCGACCCTAACCGCACAGCCGCTCGGTTTTCAACTATTATTAAACTTCACGCGAGACGTAAGAGTAGACTTAATTGCTACACATTGTGCGTGAATATGTGTGCAAATTTCTTACCTGACCAAACAACCCATGTAATCAAGAATATTCACATCAGAGGTGCGGCGGAATGAATCAAAGGACCTCTCTGAACATGCACTCGACGTCTCGCTATCATCCGAATGATCATCAAATGGTCGGTAAGCTTTTCGGTTGTTGTTGATACGGTTTATCCACGCTGTCAAAGTTCAAATAATCTACTAGTGCTGATTCAGCTTCACGGCTCTGCTGGAGGATCTTTTGTGCCATGACAGATAAAGCATAAGTTGGGCGTCAATAGAACCCATAGTGCTTAATGACCTGACCCAGAGTTTCTCCTGTTTCAGCTTCGCTAGTGGCTCTACGTCGCACCGTCACAGATAGGTCTTATGGCGACGATGGGATAAGAAAGAGCTAGAAGTTGGAAGGAACCGGCCGTGGCCTTAATTGAGGTACATCCCCAGCATTTGCCTGGTGTGAAAATGGGAAACCATGGAAAACCATCTTCAGGGCTGCCGACAGTGAGATTAATAATAATAATGCTACTTGCTTTACATCCCAGTAACTACTTTTACGGTTTTCGAATACACCGAGGTGCCGGAATTTTGTCCCGCAGGAGTTCCTTTACGTGCCAGTAAATCGATCGACACGAGGCTGACATATTTGAGTACCTTCAAATATCACCGGACTGAGCCAGGATCGAACCTGCCAAGTTGGGGTCAGAAGGCCAGCACCTCAACCGTCTGAGACACTCAGCCCGGCGACAGTGAGATTTGAAACCACTATCTCCCGGATGCAAGCACACAGCTGCGCGCTCCTAACCGCACGGCCAACTCGTCCGGTGCTTCAGCTTCGAGTGACGCTTACGTACACCTGGTCTTGTAGACTCTTCACCGTCGTAATTTCAGTCGGTGCCATGTCAGGTTCCTTTTCTGAAAGAACGATACATTTTCAAGCATCGTTGTTACTTTGTTGTAACTGAAACGTGGATAATTTGGCTCCGTACTGGTGTCATCAGAATTACCATCACAATATCGTTCCCATCTGTGTCGGTGCGACGTAAATTAAGTTGAAAAAACAAAACATTATATTTGGTTGAACAAGCCCCAATAATGTCTTATCTACCATTTGAATGTCTACATCATTGTCGCATCGCAACCTCAAATTGACTTCACCAGGCTGTACATTCGCTCACCTTTCTACGCTCCTAAACATTCCAGCAAATCTTAATGTATTAACATAATCGTCTTAGAATTAAGGGATTTAGTTTTGTCCATGAAATACCCTTCAATTTAAAATTCATTGATCTTAGATTTAAAACGATCATTTTAAAAGTGAGTTTAATGTAGACGTAATAAGTATTATCTTTATGAATGGTGCTTGTTTGTATCACCTTAAGGAGAGGAAAATTTATAAGGAAAACATATTTTTTCCACCTGTAGAAAACATTTCAGGTCTCGAAGGCCTAGCCCTAGACAAATGTTCATTATAAATGACACGCTGTTTCTATCCCAATGTTATGACTAATTATTACAGTAACGTACACTGACACAGACCTCACTATTATCAACACACACCAATTATAAAATCTCTCTTAATGCTGTTCAGTATCCGACTGAGATTATTTTGTTAACAAACATGAGTTTGCGTTTGTGTCATTTTTGTGGCACTTCAATATAAAAGATTTGAAAGAAGATACCGGTTTTAGATTTTTCTTCCCACTTATACAATGGTGGGGAAGCAATCAACCTTTTCAGCCCTGAATCAAGCCGAGGTATTTATAATTGTCTGACGCTGCACCAAGTGTAAGGAAGACTGTTAATAGCTAGCTTTCGCAGCGTCGGCGTGAATAAGCTCTTGATAAAAAGAGGACTCAACATAAGAGGAGGGGAGCGAGAACCGTTAAGAGAAAGAATGAGCGAAGTTGGGAATTAAGTGAAGATAAGATGTGAGAAAATAAACCGTAAGGCGTGATGGAAAATGTTGGAATCGCCTCTTGTACTTTAAAGACGAAGAAGAGAACAAGTGTGTATTAAGAAAACGTGAAATGGAAAGTAACAAAGGAGATTTAATAAGACTGTGATGATTGTGTCTTCTCTTCCGAAATACCCGAGACGATGTTCCTGGTGATCTACGTTAGATAACTTAATGTAGGCATTACCAAGATCGTTCCAGTCCATCGGATAAGTTTCTTTAGTGCTCTGTGAATGTCCGTATGTAATTCCAAGAGTTACTAGACAGAGTTCTTACACATTTCTTGATCTCTTTCCATCTCAATGTACTACTTCCCTTTACAACGCCGGAAATAATGAGCATCAAAGAAAGAACATTGAGATAAAGTCACATAAAATAAATAAACTACATATAATTAGGGTCATGTAAACGGGTTAGAACGGAATTGTCGAATAAATATCTTCATATTACGAGCTTCAAAAAAGTTGCCCTTCAGGCATGCAGTATATTGAATAATTCCATTACGAAGGACTTACAGCATTACCATGAAATCTCTCCTACATTATTCTTTCAACCAGATACCGCATAAAGTTTTGTGTTCCACTTTGGTTTGAAAAAAGCGTGGTGCTTTTTGGAAATTTATTATTATAGCTTCAATAATAGTAATGTCAGTCTGTAGACATGTTCCATCTGGAAGTATGAGACCTCACCAATGATAGCAGCTTTCCTCATTTTGGTTTTTCGCGGATGTTTTCAACCTTACTCAAGGTAAATTCCTAGAAAGAATATGCAGTCGGACAGTTTTACGGCCTGTGTTCCACTTATTTCCTTAGGAATAATAGACATTATATACTAATATAAATAGGTTGCCTCAGATGATTTCGTTATTGGTTGAAAATACAGTACCGATAATTTTACCAGTATGAATAAGTTTTTCATAGAAAATGTGCCACATTAGTAGTTGCTGAGACGGTTATTCCGCTTGTTGCTATTTCTTGATGGATGCAGTAGTTTTTCATCTGCCTCTTTGTGAAGGCCAGAGCAAAAGGTGTCAGCAGGGACGGATCCAGGGAGCTGTTTGGGGGAGGGAGGAGAAGGAACTTTGAATACCATCCCTACTGGGTACAAACATATGGCAGGAAGAGGGGTTTGAGGCAATCCCAAAATATAATTACACTTTCACTTTAAAATGCGTCTAGACACCAGAAAGTAAATTAATTAGTCAAACAATATGCTTTATTTCAAAATTATTTATTTAATGAATTATTTGCCCTAGTGGCAAATTTCAAGTAGAATAAGAAGAAGAAGAATGAAAGGCCTCAGGCATCAGATGACGGCTTATTGAGGTGACGACATATGGGGTGCCTGCATGTCAATTTCTACGTTCCGTTTTACTCAGGCAGATCTCAACAGTGACCCTAAATTCTATTGGCTTGCCTATGGCTGAGTTTTCAATTCATTTTGTCGGGTGGACACCAGATGTGCCTCCGGAGATCTATAATTTACCGACATCGTATGACGTGGAGTGCCGAGGACTTTTTTGCGCCCTTCAGAAGTCCATTGACGCCCAACCGCTGTGAGAAACACGCAAGGGCTAGCTGGAATAGTTTAAAGAAGCTAGACCAAATTACCCGATTTGCAAAGATCAACACTGGAACAACGATTATATTCAGAGAACACACTACACGACCAACCACCACAGAAACACGCAATAGTGACTGCATCCCTCCATATAGGGTTGCGTCACGAAGAGCATTCGGCCGTAAAACAGGACCAAATCCACATGTACGCACAGTTCGCACCCGCCACCCCACAGGTGTGAGAAAAGCGGTAGAAAAAGAGAAAAGAACACTTAAACAACGATTGGACGCAGCAGCGAGTATGCCGAATCACTCAAGCTACGACGGTAGGCATTGCCTGTATCCAGTAGACAAAGTGGAAATGTGCGATAGCCTGTGACATTGGTGAAGTATGCAAGCACTTGAACTATGGCACAATATCCTGCCGAAATGGCGTGGCAATTGCCGTCACCTACGTAGACCGTATATTCGATAGCTTGATTGGCATCTGAGATAGCCCCAGGCCTACAACACTACGCATCGTCTCTTGTTATGCATCACGGGAAGAATGTCCAGTAGAGGAACAGATGGATTTTGGGTAGAACTGGAGTCATACATCCACGCGTTGACACCAGCGAGCATCTGTTAATCAGTGGAGGCCTCGTGAGCCATGTTGGCTCTTCAAGGGATGATTTCGAACGAGTGCATGGTGGATTCGCGTTTGGTGTGCGCAACGAAGCTAGTGAACGCGCCTTGGAATGTGACTTGGCATTAGTAAATATGTTCTTCAGGAAATGCCTTTTCCACATCATCACATATAGCAGTGGTCGTCGTACGTCAAAAATCGATTACTGGATGGTGAAGGGGACGGACCTGCGGCTAGTAATGGACTGTAAAGAGATACCATTAGACAACATCGCTCCTCAGCAAAAATTCCTGATTCTTGAGTTTCAGCTTTATTTTCGTCCATTTGTCCGACTCGTCACAACCACAAAACGCATCAAGTAGTGGAATCTCCATGACAAAACAATAGTGCTAATGGACACCATTTGTCCCCTCCTGAAGACTGACCACCTTGTGAAGGATACATGGGGTGAGATCGCTGCATGAATTCGATCGAGTGAGCAAGAAATAGTAGGCGTGACGAAACCAAGGAAGTGTTTCGTGGACAAACAGGCCTGGTGGTGGAATGACGAGATCCAGTGCGCAGCGGAAGTCCAAGAAGATCGCCTACTAGAACTGACATCGATCTCGTCCGCTATAGGGAACTCAGTCTGTAACCAATCGAACAGTACCAACCGCCAAGGACAATTGCTATCTTGACCACTATGAACGATTCGACCGATTCAGAGGAGTCAATGGTATTTAGAGGATCGCAAGATCTCGTCATTGTGCCACTGAGGATATTGGTCACGTCATGCACATGTAGGTCGAACATGGACAGCTCCTTTGATACCCAGCGTGTATACTTAGACGCTGCTGGGAACACTCTACTATCGTTTGTAATTTAGAGTTCCCACATCCAACTACCCCCACAGCCAATTCTTTGCAGAGTGCAGTTCCACAAATCATGCCTGCCGAGGTTGGAGATGCCTTCATCGCAATTAAAAACAGCAAAGCAAACGGGAACTTATGACATCCCTGTTAAAACATGGAAGGAGATGGGTCAATATTGGACTGAATTTCTAGCGAAATAATTATTCACCAAATGCACTGAAGACAATGATAAATACCACCCAGCTGAAAGACCGGTATCACCGTACCAATCTGGAAATACAAGGGTGATGTTAGTATCTGCACCAACTACCACTCATTTCGTCTCCTCTGCCACACCATGAAAATATTTGAGAGCGTGATAGACGCACACCTATGAGCATCATTAATGTCTCGTCAAAAAGTATGGCTTCCTTAAAGGCCACAGAACAGGAGATGCTATACATACTGTCGGGTTGTTGGCAGAGAGGCACAGAGAGAAGAGGAGAATCGTCCATATGGCCTTTGTAGGGTTGCTCATGGACTCTTCTGGTATTCACTACGTACCCATGGCATCCCAGGCCAATATATCTGTTGGGTTCAGCTCCTTTACCACAACTCTACAAGTTCTGTTCGTTATGCAGCTGGACTCACAGCACAATTTGAGATTCGAATGCGAGTTCCTCAAGGATTCACCCTGTCACCACTCCTGCTCACCATGTGCATGGGCACAGAGACCGTAGGCTTCTGTAGATAATGTTATGCTGAGCAGCGACTCATAAAACAGGCTTAATGAAATGGTTACCTCTGGAAAGCAAGCCTGAAACATTAGGATTGCGGCTAAATATAGCAAAAATAGAATGCCTGGAGTGCCTCACCCAGACAAATGGGACAATACTGGTTGACAACGTACCTCTACTAAAGACATCTGCCTTCCGTTACCTTGGACCCCGCGAGACAGCTGACGGTCACACACTTGTAGACGCTGGAGAACAAGTTAACGATGCCTGGTTGAAGTGACGCTAGGTCAAGGGTGGCGTCCTTTGTGTCTCCAAGATCTCACTGTGTCTCAAATTGAAGATCGATCGCACAGTTGTTCGCCCAGTGATACTGTATGTAGATGAATGTTTGCCGGCGACGAAGAGACACGAGCAGATCCTGCACGTAACGTAAATGTGCATGCTTAGACGGCCGGTGGGTGTCATGTGACTAGACCACACTACGAACTAAGAGGTTAAGAACTCTCTTAGAGTTGCCCCGATTCCCGGCAAAATGAGACAAGCAGGACTGACGTGATATGGTCACTAAGCCAGAGCTGACGCAGAATCTACCGCGAAGCGAGCACTTACACTCAACCCAAATGGACAACGGCCTCGGCCTCGAGGCCGACCTGAAAAGCGATGGATGGACTATTTGAGGTAGGACATGACAGCTGCAGGTGTTCATTTTGCGAATGTCGAAGGCTGGACAAAATAGAGAACGAAATGCAAGAAACCTGACCCCACATAATATGGGAGAATATCAGGAAGAAGATGATGAAGAAGAGACATCTACTACCTCTGCTGGTTTTGAACCTGCGATCTTAGAATCCAGTTGCGGACACTCTACAGCTAATCTAGTGAAGTAATGGGTCGGGTGACGAATTCTACACCAACACTGAGGAAGGGGAACGTACCGGCTGTGGAGTCTTATCACGCATCCCCGAGGGGATGATTAATGAATGGTATATTATTAGAATGAAAGGGATATGTTGATCCCGGTGAAAGCCTGTCCGACCTTTACTTTATCCAGTGCAAATTTTACACGTAGTCACCAGGTTTAAACACAGAACCAGCGTTAAAGGCCGATCTCTTACCATTTAAGACATGAAGGTGTCTGGTGAATTCGCCTGGAATTAAAAATAAGTATTGTAATTTGAACGATCAAATCACACCTCATAATGAAATGAATTAACACCTTACTTACTTGATACATAGTAAGCCTATTTTGATCTTCTCCATAACTATTAAAAGAAGTTGTTATCGTAAGTGAGTCAGAAAATGTTAATCTATAAATCAATAATAATAATAATAATAATAATAATAATAATAATAATAATAATAATATACTCGAAGGTTAATAAGAATTTCATTCGAATATGAAAACCTACGAAAACGATTCGGATTTTCACATTTTCACAGCACCCTTAAAACGTTTGCATTTGAAGAAAACAGTCATCCGAACTTTAATCTATATTCTATACTGAACCTTGAGCCGTATTAGACATTTAGCCGTATTAGACATTAAATCTTATGATTCATGTGACCAATAGCTTTATGTTGAATCCGAAAGAAAGAGACACGACTGCCCGTTTCGAAAATCTAACACGCTCCTGCTTTCGGTGGAGAAGGTGAGTTCGAGCCTCACCGCCGGCACCTCTAAAATGGTTTTCCGTGGATTCCATTTTCAAACCATATGCCATAATTAATGCCACGGTCTTTCCTTATTTTTATTTGCAAGTTGCTTTACGTCGCAACGACAGAGATAGGTCTTATGATTACGATGGGACAGGAAAGGGCTAGGAATAGGAAAGAAGCGGCCGTGACGTTAATTAAGGTACAGTCCCAGCATTTGCCTGATATTGAACCCATAATTCTACGATGAGAAAAATATTTTTTTTTCTCCAATATTTATTTGGTGTTAAGAAAGTACTTTTATGTTTGAAGGCAGCCATGTTGCGCTCCTACGAGCCCCGATGTCGCGTGGGAAGGTTCTTCCTCACGGCAAGCTCGTGAATTGCCGGGACACCTCGGTGGGACTCGAGTGCACGACAATTCTTTAAAGTCATGGAATTCTGCACAACGAGGGATTTTGATAATATAGTAAATGAAGAAATAAATAAGCAAAATTATTCGTGCACCCTCCGTGAAGACAGAGACACCAGGGAAAAACTTAAATGCAGTTAAGCCCAAGTACATGTTAGCGTGAGACCAGCGAACCAACTACACGTGCCAAGGTCAAGGAAGGAAGAAAACGCGCGAAACGCACGGGCAGAAACAATTTATTTCCCCTGTTGTGAGTGTAGAAAAATTATAAAATTAACATCTAACATAAGTGCAAGTCTGTCCGGAGTTCTGGGACAAGTCCTATCAAAATCGGTCTATTAGACGCAAATTTGGCAGATTACACAACCAAGCCTCATAGAGGGGATAGCGTCCCTCCTGAAATTATAAAAGAAACCCCCCACCGTAGATTTTGCAGTGTCGATCTGGAACTTGAAGCCGCGGGAGCTCGTGCCCGTCGCCATTGGAAATTCGCGCCAGATTGACCGACAATAATTAAATACATGTCCGTGGCTAAGGTCCATATACTTAGTTAAGAAGAAAAAGTGATTGGGAAAGTTTGAACGTTTGCCGACGAACTAGGAAGGTGTAGGCTGGTTGAAATCTACACAGCGGGTTTTATTTATATCATCTTGTGTACATTTGAAAGTGAAGCAGAATCTTGGGGGAAGCTAGTCAGAGTAGTTTTGCTCCCTTATCGGCCGAACACCTGTTTATTGAGGTAACGGAGAGAGAAGCCATTCTGGGAACGCATCAGACAGTTGTAGTCGACTGCAGGACGAGGGAAGTTCGTGGTGCAAGTTACAGAGAAAGTGCCTGATTTATGTGGTAATTTTAATATCGTGTGTGTGAAGGGTAGTGGTTTATATGAGTGAGATTTTGGAAATGAAAATGTTATCTGTGAAAATGAGCGGCTAAGCCTGAGATCAGCTGGCGACGATGTAATCAGAATGCTGAGAATGTCACCATTGTGCAGGTCTGTCTATTTTATATTATGTTGTAATTAGTTAGTTATTGTCTGTCCCAACCAATTTTTCCAGATGATTGTCGGGTTGATATGCGTAATTATCAGGCGAAAAGTGTTGTAATTGTTGGTCAGCGTGTGAAAATTTCAGTGTGTAAAGTTCATGTCAAGAACGGTAAAATGCGACGCTTTAAATTTTGTGTTGAATGTTCGATGAGATATCATCCCAAGCGGGGATTTTTGGAACGTTATAAGTGAAAATTTTGTCGTGGCGAATATCTTAATCTCAGATGCCAGTTGAATTCAGAAATGCTGGTCGATAATAATAATAATAATAATAATAATAATAATAATAATAATGTCTACCGCGGGATAAGGAAATTTTTCTATGTTAAAGTGCATTTCACCAGTATATTTTACAAGGATCGTAGGCATATTTAGATGATTTCGGTGAAATTTGTTAGAGTCACAGTCATTAATGGGAAGGAAATTTTGAGACTTCGTGTATATCAATGATACGAAAAGTCGCTGGGTGCTCTTGGACTCTCGAGGTTCGAAAGTCGCAATAATAGTAAAGTAAGAGATGTGTTTAATAACGGTTGTCGTTTTCACCAGGAGATCGATGTATGAAAAAGGGTCTTGAAGGAAAAGGGATTGAGAGCGATGGATTTATATGTATGTGGAGACGAGATAGATGGAAGTGATACCGCTGGAATAAAGCGAGGAGAAGGCTGTGTTGAGACAAGCTGTATTTTGTAGAGGAAGAATTTAGGAACAGGCTGTGTTGGAACAGGCTGTATTGTTTTCCGCAATCAATCCGAATTTGAGACGACTATGGTGTGAATTTATAGAAAGATTCCAAGTGAAAACGACTCTAGTAAATGTTAAAGTCTGGGTAGTACACATCCAGCGATTTCTGTTACGTAAAGCCCGTATGGATAATAAGATAATGAACGACCTCAAGTATCGAAGAGCACTTTGGACCCATGGTTGGGTTGTATTGAATTGGTTCACTGGATAGGTCATTGATAATATAGTTGGAATTGAGGATAGACGATCTGAGAATTTCGAATGCGGTAGTGATGATTATTATTTTTGAAGGTATCCACTAAATGGTAAAATATGTGTTGGGAATTTTCATTTGCTTCCCTAACACTTCAGTGCACAGGCTGAGAGTGTGTTCGAGGTGGAGAATCGTTCGTCACGTATATTTATTTTTGAGTTCATGTATTGTAATGGTAGAGACTTACTGTGTTTTTCGACTTGCATTCATTTGATAGTAAGAGACGTAGTTCCGTCGTGCGTATTTTGTCTGACCAGATTTTGTGTTAAATGTCGGAGGTGTTTGAAATTGCTGTTCACCTGATATGTTAAGGGAGGCGTATTACGACCCACTTTGACGCCCGACGATAGGATTAGGACGTCAGATGTTATTCTTGGAGTCACTGATGATGAGACGTCCTAGGTCACGCCCGACAATAGAATTCGGAAGGCATCATGTACATAATGATTAGGTTTAGGGTGTACAGATTTCGATGTGAGCCCGACGATAGGTCTGGGATGGTAGCTGTACACACTCAAGTCTCAGTTTAGATGTTTCTTTTGTTTGTTCTTTTTGTGGAAGTGGCCTGGAGGAAGGTAGCAGTTACAGTACGATATGATTTATTGTAGAGGGTCAATGCGCAGCTCTCTATCGAGATAACGGGACAGCTGTTTCAAGTGAGGGCTGTCCAAGTGTTGGACATCGACCCGATCTAGATTAAATATTTTACTGTGATTCTTCGTGCGTGTTAAGCTGTATGACTTCGAGATGTTAATTTATTTTTGCGGACTTCATTGTTTCTCGTTTTAACGTCCGTTTTCGTTTGATAGTGTGCATATTGACACTCAGTGTATTAGAGTGAGACTTGGGTTGCGAATGCGGTTTCGATTCGTCAGCCAGTATTTTATTTTATTTTCATCTTGTCGTATTTTCATTCTTATTCATAGTTAGAGTAAGTAAGTAATCACTTTACCAGTAGTGTGTTGGGACAGACAGTAAATAGAGAGATCTGTACTGGTAGCATTGTTTTTTAAGGGAAAGAATTCCTTAAAGATGTAGTAAATTTTAGCGTGGACTGGTAATTTTATTAAGCATAACAAACCCATTTCAAACCTGAAAATCGGTTCGATAATAATACTTTTCAAGTGACTTTCCACTTTTCAATTAACTTCAGTGTTTGGCATTTCTTCTAAATGCATGATTAGTAATTGTTTCCTGCATTTCGCAGTTTTGTTCCTTTAGAACGACATAACGTAAGATCCTCTCGGATCATGTTGTTGTTGGTTCCTTCCGAACAGCTGTTTGGGTGATGCACATTTAGCATCGGGATTATCTTATCACTTAAGGGTGTCATGACTGACAAATACATGGTGGAATTTTGTTTCAATTGTGACTGATGTTGTTAACTTGTAGTGAACACCATGCTTTCACATAACATTTCGCAACCTATCCAGAGCAACTGATAGTCAGTTTGGTTCGATTAAGGGTCCATTCGGCGGGTGTTCCGTATCCGTGAAGGGTATTTGACTGGTGGACAACCTTAATTAAGAGAAAATCAGGCGTTCTACTTGTTGAAAGTCAGATTTTCCACGGATCGTGTGGATTAACTCTCAGTTCTCGTTTGGAATAATAGGTGCCCGGTTTTCAGGTCTTCCCTTTTTCAGTTTTTCAGTTTCGCTGTCCACTGACATATTAGCTTCTCCGAAGCAACTCTTCGACATTGGAAGAAACGAAGTGACGTTATGTAATGTGACTGTGTTTGGAACATTCAAAAATCAATAATTTATACTTTTATTGTGCAAGAATGCATATTAAATTAATGATGTTATCGTGCTCTTTCAATTTAATAAAAATTAGTAAGCACAGTTTTGCTCCTCATTTCAAGTAGTTAGGCTCTCTTCTGAACCCCATCGTTTGGTTAAGATCGTGACCGAATTTATTCCCGCAACGACCCAGGATTTAAGAGTTCTAAATTGTTCTACTGAAGCAGCCGTGGCCGACCAACGATGGAATGGTAAGTTCAAGGGTTCAATATGAAAATGGGAAACCACGGAAAACTATCTTCATGGCTGCCGACAGACGGGTAATATTATCAGAGGACTTCAACCTCCACCGCCGAAAACACCACCGCCCCATCATCTACTGCATCAACTCCCACCTGTCAATCACACTACACTGTAATAATGTGCCATGAGCTTCGACATACACCGTCAACTTCAACGCCGACACGCCACTTACCTCTCCCACCACCGCCTCAGAGACACTACAGCAAAGGAGTACCACCTATCAATCACTACTGATCTGCATTTAGGGCAGTCGCCCAGGTGGCAGACTCCCTATCTGTTGTTTTCTAGCCTTTTCTTAAATGATTGCAAGGAAATTGGAAATCTATTGAACATCTCCCTTCCTATAAACGAATATTTGCCCTAATTTGTCCTCTTGAATTCCAACTTTATCTTCATATTGTGATCTTTCCTACTTTTAAAGACACCATCCAAACTTATTCGGCTACTGATGTCCTCCCACGCCATCTCTCCACTGATCGCTCGGAACATATCACTTAGTCGAGCAGCTCGCCTCCTTTCTCCCAAGTCTTCCCAGCCCAAACTTTGCAACATTTTTGTAACAAGAGGTATAGAACTAAATGAGGCCACAACACTAGTTGCAAATCGAGGATTGTGGCGACGTTTAGTAAATTCACAGAGGCTTGCAGACTGAACGCTGAAAGGCATAACAGTCTATAATGATAATGTATGTATGTATGTATGTACTCTTTTGTCGGAAATCGCCCAGAACAAATCGAGCTGCTTTACTTTGCATTTTTTCCAGTTCCTGAATCAAGTAATCCTGGTAAGGGTCCCATACACTGGAACCATACTCTAGTTGCGGTCTCACCAGAGACAAATATGCTCTCTCCTTTACATCCTTACTACAACCCCTAGATACTCTCATAACCATGTGCAGAGATCTGCACCCTTTATTTACAATTCCATTTATGTGATTATCCCAATGATGATCTTTCCTTATATTAATACCTAGGCATTTACAATGATCCCCAAAGGGAACTTTCACCCCATCAACGCAGTAATTAAAACTGAGAGGAATTTTCCTATTTGTGAAACTCACAACCTGATATTTATCCCCGTTTATCATCATACGATTGCCTACTGTCCATCTCACAACATTATCCACGTCATGTCCGACTCGTTGGCTGAACGGTCAGCGTACTGGCCTTCGGTTCAGAGGGTCCCGCGTTCGATTCCCGGCCGGGTCGGGGATTTTAACCTTAATTGGTTAATTCAAACGGCACGGGGGCTGGGTGTATGTGTTGTCTTTATCATCATTTCATCCTCATCACGACGCGCAGGTCGCCTACGGGAGTCAAATAGAAAGACCTGCACCTGGTGAGCCGAACCCGTCCTGGGATATCCCGGCACTAAAAGCCATACGCCATTTTATTTCATCGAGGTCATTTCGCAGTTGCTGACAATCTTGTAACTTATTTATTACTCTGTACAGAATAACATCATCTGCAAAAAGCCTTATCTCTGATTCAACTTCTTTACACATATCATTGATATATATAAGAAAACATAAAGGTCCAAAAATACTGCCTTGACGAATTCCCCTCTTAATTTTTACAGCGACAGATAAAGCTTCACCTACTCTAATTCTCTGAGTTCTATTTTCTAGAAACAGAGCAACACATGCAGTCACTCTTTTGTCAAGTCCAACTGCACTCATTTTTGGCAGTAGTCTCCCATGATCTACCCTATCAAATGTCTTAGACAGGTCTATCGCGATACAGTCCAATTGACCTCCTGAATCCAGGATATCTGCTGTATCTTGCTGGAATCCCACAAGTTGGGCTTCAGTGGAATAACCTTTCTTAAACCCAAACTGCCTTCTATCAAACCAGTTATTAATTTTGCAAACATGTGTAATATAATCAGAAAGAATGCTTTCCCAAGGCTTACATACAATGCATGTCAAACTGACTGGCCTGTAATTTTCAGCTTTATGTCTATTACCCTTTCCTTTATATACAGGGGCTACTATAGCAACTCTCCATTCAGTTGGTAAAGTTCCTACGTGCAAGCAATAATCAAATAAGTATTTCAGATATGGTACTATATCCCAACCTATTATCTTTAGTATATCCCACACAAACCTTATCAATTCCAGCTGCTTTTCCAGTTTTCAAGTTTTGTATCTTACTGTAAATGTCATTGCTGTCATAGGTAAAGTTTAATACTTCTTTAGTATTAGTCACCTCCTCTATCTGGACATTATCCTTGTAACCAACAATTTTTACATACTGCTGGCTGAAAACTTCTGCCTTTTGAAGATCCTCGCATACACACTCCCCTTGTTCATTAATGATTCCTGGAATTTCCTCCTTGGAACCTGTTTCTGCCTTGAAGTACCTATACATACACTTCCATTTTTCACTAAAATTAGTATGGCCACCAATTATGCTTGCCATCATGTTATCCTTGGCTGATTTCTTTGCTAGATTCAAATTCCTAGTAAGTTCCTTCAATTTCTCCTTACTTCCACAGCCATTTCTAACTATTTCTTTCCAGTCTGCACCTCCTTCTTAGTCTCTTTATTTCTCTAATAAGGTGGGTCCTTACCATTTCTTACCACCCTTAAAGGAACAAACCTGTTTTCGCATTCCTCAACAATTTCTTTAAACAAATCCCAGAATCTGTTTACATTTTTATTTACCGTTTTCCACCGATCATAGTTACTTTTTAGAAACTGCTTCATGACTGCTTTATCAGCCATATGGTACTGATTAATGGTCCTACTTTTAAGACCTTCCTTTTTATCACATTTATTTTTAACTACGACAAAAACAGCTTCATGATCACTAATACCATCTATTACTTCAGTTTCCCTATAGAGCTCAACTGGTTTTATCAGCACCACATCCAGGATATTTTTCCCTCTGGTTGGTTCCATCACTTTCTGAATCAGCTGTCCTTCCCATATTAACTCATTTGCCATTTGTTTTTTTTTTTTGCTAGGGGCTTTACGTCGCACCGACACAGATAGGTCTTATGACGACGATGGGATAGGAAAGGCCTAGGAGTTGGAAGGAAGCGGCCGTGGCCTTAATTAAGGTACAGCCCCAGCATTTGCCTGGTGTGAAAATGGGAAACCACGGAAAACCATTTTCAGGGCTGCCGATAGTAGGATTCGAACCTACTATCTCCCGGATGCAAGCTCACAGCCGCGCGCCTCTACACGCTCGGCCAACTCGCCCGGTTTGCCATTTGTTGGTCATGCTTCCTGTCATTCGCATTTCCTTCCCAATTGACATTTGGTAAATTGAGATCACCCGCTACAATCATGTTCCTTTCCTTATCGTTTCCACATAGCTGATTATCTTATCAAATAATTCTGAATCAGCATTTGGTCTGTACACTTCAAAGACATCAAGTTGCCTATTATCTTTAGAGATGAGCCTTACCCCTGGAATTTCGTGTTTGTCGTCTAACTTTTTCGTAGCTTACAAATTCTTCTTTCACGAGAATGAATACTCCCCCTCCTACCATTCCTATCCTATCTCTACGATACACCCTCCAGTTTCGTGAGAAAATTTCTGCATACATTATATCATTTCTCAGCCGTGATTTAACTCCTATTACAATATTTGGTAAGTATATATCTATTAAATTACTTAATTCTATTCCTTTCTTTAAAATACTTCTACAGTTGAGCACTAATAGTTTTATGTCATTCCTGCTTGATTTAGAGTTCACTGTTCCCTTAACACCGCTCCCTAGGCCACCCTATTTCCCTGAATGTACCTCCCTATGACACTTCTAAACAAATTTCCTAACTTATATGTACCACTGCGGTTTAAGTGAAGGCCATCTGAGCGCAGATCCCTGTCTTGCACCCACCCATTAGAATCTAGAAATTTTACTCCCAGTTTCCCATACCCACTCCATAGAATCATTTAAATCCCCAATCACCTTCCAGTCAGTATCCCCCCTACAGAGTATTCCACTGATAACAATCTCCGCTTTCTTAAACTTCGGCCGTGCTGCATTCACCAGATCCCACACATCCCCAACTATGTTGGTACTTATGCCCGCTTGTCTTACATTCTTAGTACCAACGTGAAACACTGCCACCTTCTCCTTTCCCTCCTCCTTCTCTTCTACTCTCCTCAATACCTGCCTTAACCTAATTCTTGGATAACACTCTACCCTGGTACCCTTTCCTCCATACACTTTCCCGACATGTCTAACGATAGAATCCCCCATGATCAGAGCTTCAACCCTACCCACTTCATTTGATCCCTTCCCCTCCTGGTCAGTCCTATCTTTCCTGACAGCTGCAGAAGATACTTCCTCCTCCCTTTTCTTCATCCCATGACCCTGTTCCATCTGTCTGTTCCTATTTACTACTCCACATTTCCCTTTCCCACCTCTTCCCTTTCTCCTACTGCCACACTTCTCGGCAACAATTCCCTGTTCCTCATCTTCCCTCGGTTGTTCTACCTGCAGTGACTCGTACCGATTTCTCACCGACACCTGTCCTGAATTTTAATCCTGAATGGATCCCTTAGCCTGCAACCTCCTTCCCCTTTAAAACATTAGACCAAATGTCGTCCACAATTCCCCCCTTTTTCCCCATCCCTCTATTACACCTACTGTATCCTGTACATTGTTTGGAGGCCTACTTTCCTTCCTGTCCTCTGAGATAATCCTAATTATCTCCCTCAACTCTCCAACTCCTTCCTCATACTCCTTAATGCCTGGCCACACCCACAGTTCCTACACTCGCACTGCTTAGTCATTTTTTAGTAAAAAATGAAAGGAAAAGGAAAATAAGATAACCTATTATGTGCAAAATAAAAAGGAAAAGAAATAAACATTGTCTAGGTTAGTTCAAAACGATCACACGGCAGTAAGTTAATTAACATAGGCTACTACTACACTACAATACTACTTAATTGTACTATTTTTTACTCCTACAACACGCTAACAAGATGAAAATTGCTGTTAATTACTGGAAACAGAGAATAATACACAAGAATTACACAATTCTTAACTGCAGTTAAGTCTACCCTAATTAAAACAACAGAATTTTGTTAAGAGAGTTATTACAGATACCAGAGAAACTGTACTATACTACACAAATATTTCACAGTAATAGAATAAACACACTACTTTCTAATAAGATGCTATAATACACTACAATAAAACGCCCATCAACTCATATTCAAGAAGACGTCGCCCTGAAGAAGAAATTCCAGATTGGGTCCATTCCTCTTCAGCGCCACTCATCAGACGCCATGGAAGATTCATCCCACTCACCTCCACCAAACCCTGCCTCCAACACCGAATTCCCACCTCATTCACAAGCCATCAGACCAGTGACCTCCATCCACATTGTCCAACACCGCCCACAAGGTACGCACAATTTCCTCCTTGTCAATCCCTCACATGAGTTTCGTTCCTCTCAACATATCCTCAGAACTCTTCATCGATTCCACATGAAACGGGAAGACATCGCCGGCATTCGCCCTACATCTAACGGGTGCATCATAAAGGTTCATGGTGAGAAAGCCGCCTAAAAATGACTCATAGCATCGGAGCAGCCCAAATGGGATCTTCATTACTTTCAAGCATCTATCCCAACCTGCCATCAAAACACCCCCACCACCCCTTCGGTACAGCCTATTCAGCTGTGTGATCAGGGGTTCGACCCAGACATGCCTGATGATGTCATTCGCCAAGAACTTACTGCTGAAAACATCCCGTGAAGAAAGTATTTCGCATTCTCAATTCGTCAGAATACTCCTGCCCACCAACGCCGACGTTGATCGTCTGCTACTGACCGGAGTATCGCTGTTTAAACAGCATTGCAGAGTAGAAACTTCGAATGCCCCTCCACCGCAGCCCATAAGTTGCGAGCGGTATCTGTGTTATAACGAGTACAGCACCGCTCAATGCAGGGCTCAACAAGCGGTCTGTGGGCCCTGCTCACAATCACACCCTACCAACAAGTGCCCAAACACTCAGTTCCCACCCCACTGCAAAACATGTGGTCAGGCCTACCCACATATTCCCGACTCTGCAAAGCCCGTTCTCCTCCTCCCGAGAACCACCCCGAACTTGTAGCCCCATTCAAAGCCACCGACCCTCCAACCACTCTCACAAATACCATCTTCGCCCCACCCTCCATAGAGGACATCGTCAGGTTCTTCACCCTACCGCTCCTCAGTATCTTCCCGTATCACCGTCAACTTGTCCTCACCCGCCTCCAAACAGCAGCAAACCAAGCCTTAAACCTCCACTTTCAGACAATTCACTCCGGCCTCAACACCCATTTTAAATTCCACCGCCTAGAAACCCTTGTTTAATTATGGCTAGTAGACCCAATAGAACCAGATCCTCCCCTTCCATCTATATCATATTCCTCAACATGCAGTCCTTTTCCGAAAAGCGCCTTCACCTCCTAACCCTCCCCAAGCAATATCCTACTCACTCCCTTCTTTTAAACTAGACCATGCACCGTCCTCACCAATTCACCTACATACTCGGCTACACCCTTCATCGAGCCGATCATCTACTGGACTTTGGACGGGGGGTCACAGCCATTGTCGTTCGCCCTTCTCTCCCCACACGGATACACATTCCCCCACATCCCCACTCCTTCCGCGAATCCGTGATCGCTACCGTGTACTTCCCATCCAGGATCATTCACCTTGCCACAATTTACATCCGCCAGTGCTGACCCCTTCCCAAGAACTTCATTACTTACCTTCAAACCACATTCCAGCACTATCTCATTCTAGCTGACCTCAAACTCCATAGCCGTTCACCTGACAAGATTCACCACTTTCACACCTTTCTCAACCGTATTGAATCGTCTCTAATCGCACTCCCTGGTCCCTCCCACAAATCCAGCCAAACCACCCCCGACGCCGACATTTCTCACAACTCCCTTATCCACCTGCTCAACGTTTCCTATCTCCCCAGCATCGACAGTGACCATTTCCCTATCCTACTCCAAATACCCCCACACTCCTCCAGATCAAATCCAGCTCCTCCTCGTCTGATACCAAAATTTGCAAAAGCCAATTGATCAAGTTACTGTGAACACATCGCCAAGTCCCTCTCACAATCACCTCTCACTCCCACTGATGCCCAATCCGCAGACATCCTAGCCAACTTCATCCAAACCACCACAACCCATGCCTCAGAAACGCACATCCCCACCTCACTTCACACGCCATCCAAACTCCGCCTCCCTCTCATGTTCCTCCGTCTCCAGAAACTCTTTCAGTCTTACCTAATTGAATACTCCCGCACACGTGACCCCTACTTCCTTCGCCTTCATCGTCAGACTATGCAAACCGTTCCCCGTTACCTAAAAGCTCACCGTCGCAAAGCTTGGTTCCAGACCTGCGCAACCCTCAACTAACTACATTCCATAATCTCTCAATTCTGGCGCAAGCTATCCTCCCTAATCGGACAACACAGCAACCCTTCCTAACCCATCATCCAGAACAAACAAGCTCCAACCAACACCGAGGAAAAGTTGGAGATTTTCTCTTCTCATTTCAGCAAGCGCTTCAGCCCTTCGCCCTACCACTATTCAAGACCGTCAAATACCAACCTCTACCAGAACATCCTCTCCTCCCCCTCACTCCAACCTTCTCCTACACACATACTCACACCCCAACGCTTAAACACCCCCATAACCGTCGCCGACATAGCCAATGCCTTAACCCGCACCCGTGACACCGCCACAGGTCCTGACCAAATCCGGTACCGCCATATCCGTTAAGCATCAATTGAACTCCTCATGCTCCTAGCATACCTGTATACCTTCACCTTAGGCTTTTATCCCTCCTCCTGGAAAAGATCCAAATGCTCCTGTACCCCAAACCCGGAAAAGACCCCTCCGACCTAGATTCATATCGCCCAATCTGCCTCAACACAATCCTGGCCAAAATCCTGGACAAAATCCTCATCCGTCGAATACACTTCTACCTGCAATCACTCCACCTTCTACCCTCATTCCAATGTGGTTTCCGTCCCGGCCTCTCCACCTCTCACCAGCTTATCCGCATAATCCAATCAATAGCCAATAACTTCAACCTAGCCCGTCCGTCCCTTCTGATTCCCTTCGATTTTAACCTGGCTTTTACTTCTGTATGGCACCCCGCCCTAATTTTCAAGCTGCACTTCTTTACGTTCCCTGTCTCCTACATCCGGTTCTTCGCTCCCTATCTCACCAACCAACTCACCTGTATATCACTCAACGGCCAGCTCTCCCTGCCCTTCCCCACGACAGTAGGAGTACCCCAAGTTTCGCACCCTATCCCCACTGCTATTTATCCTTTTCGATGCTGACATCCCTCAACCACCACCGCCCATCCAAAGCATCCAGTTTGCCGATGAAACAGCCATCCTAGCCCCACTCCCGTCTGTCCAGAGCATCAACAGATCCCTGAAGCCCTTCCTGAACATCGTCTCGTCCTGATGCGATCGATGATTCCTCTGCCTCAATCCTTCCATAACGCAGTCTATCCTAATTCGACCTCCCAAAAGGCGCTTCTCCATTACCCGCAATCCGGCTAACCTCCGACTCGCCATGGATGAGACCCCAATCCGTACCCAATTATCCCTCAATTAACTAGGCATCACCATAGACCAGCACCTCACATTCCACCCTCACTTCCTCAACCTTAAATCCAAATCCTCCAAAAGAGCTCATCTGGTACGTCGGCTCGCCTGCACCAGCTGGGATCTTAACACCAAACTCCTCCTCCTCACCTACAAATCCTTTATCCGCTCTGCCTTTACCTATGGTCACTCCGCCTGGGCAGCCGTAGCCCACACCAAACCCAACCTATATCGTCCCCTCCAGTCCCTAGAACGCTGAATTGTCCGTATTGCCCTCCGACTCCCTCCCTTATTTCATACGAAGGACCTTTATGACATCTTCCCATTCCCCAAGCTTGATACTCACGTCTCCCTACTACTCCAGTGATTCCTAGCCAAGGCCCTTGATCCCAACAACCTGGTCACATTCCAATTCCTACAGACCAACCTATCCCCCTACCGTACCTTACTACCACTCCACTACCAACGAATACTCACTCAGCCCACAGACCGGCCACCTCCACGGGAACACACTGTACTGAGGTAAACCTTTACCTTCAATCCACCCCCACCTTCTACACTACACATCCCCCATAGTCATTCTCAGGCGATACAGTTCTCTGTCAACTATAGGCTCAACTCACCATTAACCTTAGAGTATCACCTTTTACAACTCATCTTTCAAATAACATTGATTCATTCACAAAAAAAATGGCGTATGGCTTTTAGTGCCGGGAGTGTCCGAGGACATGTTCGGCTCGCCAGGTGCAGGTCTTCTGATTTGACTCCCGTAGGCGACCTGCGCGTCGTGATGATAATGAAATGATGATGAAGACAACACATTCACTCAGCCCCCGTGCCATTGGAATTAAACAATTAAGGTTAAAATCCCCGACCCGGCCGGGAATCGAACCCGGGACCCTCTGAACCGAAGGCCAGTACGCTGACCGTTCAGCCAACGAGTCGGACGATTCATTCACAACTTCACATGTACATGTAACTCAGTCATCCGTGAAAATGTATGTAACTATCATCCTCATCCTGTTATTGAAATTTCATCATATCATTGTATGTTTATGGGGCTGCCTGGCCGAGGCGGTAAAGACGTGTTCGGTCCGCCCGGAAGGACGTGGGTTCGAATCCCCGTCAGGAACTCGTAAAATTTAAGAAACGAAATTTCCACTTCCGGAGGTGCATATGGCCCTGAGGTTCACTCAGCCTACACCAAAAATGAGTACCAGGTTAATTCCTGGGGGCAAAGACGGCCGGGCGTAGAGCTAACCACTCCACCCCATCACGTGGCGAGGTTAACAATGGTGGAAGCCTTTACCTTCCACTCCTCCAAGGGCCTTCATGGTCTGTACGGAGGTGACTTTGCTTTGCTTTTGCACTGTATGTTTATCTGCTGAACTTCTTTATTTATTCTATGTGTTGATTCAGAAAAGTTGTAGTATATCTTACAATAAAAAAGACAGACATACCCCACCACCACCATCACCACCACCACCACATACCTGTAATAAATTAATCCCGCTGTCACGACCCATTCAACCACGCAGCCCATTAAAACTACCCTAGGAATCATAATACCTTTCCATCCACCTCACCTACCCATCACTTCTCCCATACCACACGAACTCTCCTGGCCACAGACAGGGTGTTGCCCCCTAGGTGGCCCGCCCCACCCCTTCAGGGTGGGGAATGAAAGCCTTTGATGATGATGATGATGATGATGATGATGATGATGATGATGAAGCGACTCCTCGTCGGTGAATGCAGAGTGAGTCTCGGTCCTCAAGTGGCCACGGCTGGTCCGTGGTCCAACAGCTCTGCTCTCGGACCGGCCAACTGAACAGAGGAGGGATGGCCACGGCTCTACCATGGCTCTACGCCTCTGCATACGGGAGACGGGACAGGGCTGTACCTCACGGCTGGCCCCAGCTGTCGGCTATCCTGAGAATGGTTTTCCGTGGTTTTCCATTCTCCTGCACTTAGGCGAATGCCGGGGTAGTTCCTCGTTTGGGCCACGGCCGCCAACACCCTCACCTTCTCCATGCATCTCCTTCACCTTAACTGACCGGGCGAGCTGGCCGTGCGGCTAGAATCGCGCAGCTGTGAACTTGCATACGGGAGATGATGGGTTCTAATCCCACTGTCGGCAGCCCTGAAGATGGTTTTCCGTGGTTTTCCATTTTCACACCAGACAAATGCTGGGGCTGTACCTTAATTAAGGACACGGTCGCTTCCTTCCCACTCCTAGGACTTCCTTATCCCATCGTCGCCATAAGACCTATCTGCGTCGGTGCGACGTAAATCAAATAGAAAAAAACGTAGCCTTCATCGTAACAAATCCTCCGGCCTGACAGACGGCGTTACCGTCTACGAGGCCTGTCTCTCCCTTCAGTGGAAGAATGAAAACGTTTTAGTAGTAGTAGTAGTAGTAGTAGTAGTAGTAGTAGTAGTAGCGACTCTTCTCCTGGTAGAGGGAGAATTTTATAGATTTTTAAATTAATATGCAAGTATTATGTAACTGTTAGGACTTGACTTGAATAGGATGTTCGAGTGATTTGCCACAGGTATCCTAATATACCTCCTCTTCAGCTACCAGGTATCTTCAAAATTGAACCTTCATTTACCATTTAGGATTTTGGTTTTCTTTCCTCCTCATTATGAAGGGCACTCGTGCCCCATTAGGTGATTTTCTTGTGTAATTCTTTTGGGACTGCCGTTATTTTAGGTATCCCTAGAGTTCGAAATTTTCCAGTCTTTTTTTCTAAAACTATTCCTTCGTCTGATTTGGCGTTAATTTTCCCCTGTGGCCAATTATGTTGTGTGAATTTAGTTCTTGAATTTTGAGGAAGGAATTCCTAATGTGGTTTTAATTGCTGAAACTGTTTTGCATTTCCCCGTTTGGAGTAACGAAGGGTTCTAAGACGAGAAAATATTCCATTACGGTACATGAATGTACCAGTTATACTTAGTAAAATGGGGTTTTGATGCAGTGTACACTCAGCAAGTTCTCCTTCACTTTTAATAATCTGAGAGCATAATGTTTTGATTGCTATCTACTTACCTGTTGAGTAATGATCTCTAAATTTGGTATTAGCTTACATATTCTATTTTTGCTGTTTGAGTTCACCTTATTTAGGTGTTATCAAACTGTATACAGTATATGTATCATTCTTTGTTAAATGGAATCGAAACAAAGGAAGTGAAATTAGTCATAAATACACTTGCTAAAAGTTGGCTTTTGTTTCTTCTCATAAGAACCTCGTCCATCCCTGAGGCCATGCCGTTTCCTAAAACCTACCCTCTGCTGTAACAGTTACAATAAATTAATACGTTCTCCCTAGTTGTTAGTCATGCGTGATTGGGAGAGTACAATATTCATTCATATTAAGAAGTTGGTTGTGAAAGCCTGCATCAGGACAGACTTGGATATACTCCCAAGATACTCGGGTGCTAACATTATCGTACTTCAGAGAAATGATGGTTCACGATGTAGAGTCATTTTCAGTTCATTTAAACTTTAATATTGATTCAACAGTCTGTTTTTATATGGTACGAGAGTGAAAAATGACTTAATTTACTGGTTAGAGATTCACTCACTCCAACCTAGTCTTCACCCATGGTGGAGTATACATCTTCATCAGACGATCGATATCAATAACAGCGTGCCTCTTGACTTGACAGGTTGAAGTTTGGAAGCATTCTCTACGAAAACAATGGTCATCGGCTCGCCTGTCACTCTAACCACCATATACGTAGGCCTACCGTTCACCACGCTCACCAAATTACCAAGCAGGATTTCCATCGTCTCTATTCTCACATCCGGTGCTGATGTGTTTCAGTGTAAAACTTAAAAGAGCTGAAGATGTTTTCCGGTGAAGCTATTGGAGGAAACCTCGATGTCATCGTAATACCAATATAATTGGTCCATTAATGGACATTATAAAATTCTCAGCTAACTCATTTCTGTTGCCAGCGTTTCGGCCCAGTGTGCCAATATGGGCTCATGGAAAATTTATAATGTTCAATAATGGACGAATTATATTGGCAGTCTGCTTTCGTGAGCGCACCAGGCAGGTCGTGCTAGCTGCGCTCCTCGCAAGTGGTTACACATTTGACTCGGGCAATCGGAACACAGTGTAGTAAACGTTGTTTGTTTGTGTTACGAATCTCATACTTTTTCAGTTTACTGCAGTGTATTGGACATAAGTGAACAGTGTTTTACTGATGGACGGTGGAACATACGGGGAGGGAGGCCCTCCCCCTATTCAACCGAACAATGCCATAGCGGATTTTCCCACGCCTTCTTTACATTCTACACTGAAGGCAGCTCTCCTCACCCTCAATGAAGACCAGCATTACGACGTAGAAATGGAGCGTCCAAGCAATTCAGTCCAGAAGCGTCAGATGGATCACCAGCCACACAACAAGGAAAAAAAGTTAGCGACACCCACTTCTGAATTACGAGGTAAACCATCTTTGCTATCTTCAGATAAACTCCCGAGTACAGTTAACACGCGCCCCTCCCCCTATGCGAACAACAAAAACAATAGATACAAGGACGATTCTCCTGGTCCATTCTATATTTACGTAGATGGTAAGTCAGGCAATATTGGAAAATTTCATCCAATGGGATTAGGGAAATTGCTTTACAGTAGTCTGCCAACACTTAGGCCTAGTATTTTGAACATTAGCCCCATTGGACGGAACAGAATCAAGATTGACCTAAAAACAGCTCGCGCTGCTAACTTACTTGTAGAGTCCTCCCTGTTTGCTGAGAAACAATTGGAAGCTTATGTTCCAGCTCACGTAATTACTCGCCAAGGAGTTATCCGTAATGTTGATGTCAGTCTAGGTGACGAAGAGCTCATACAAAACATTTGTTCGCCGATTAGCATTCTCAGGGTACGCCGTATGATGAATAAAATCCATCACAACGGCACACAAGAGAGTATCCCTCTTCAGACACGTGTAGTACAATTCGATTCCCAGTTTTTGCCGGACAGTGTGTCTATTTACGGTATGCGGTGTGAGGTCACCCCATACGTTGCTCCTGTGCGCCAATGTTTTAAATGTTTACGGTTTGGTCACACTCAGCTATATTGCCGTTCAACAGGAAGATGCGCTAAATGTGGTAATCAGCACCCTGTAGAACAGTGCTCATCCTTGCAATTAGTGTGTGTACATTGTAATGGTGCACATACTGCCACAAGTAAAGATTGTCCAGAATACTCTAAACAGCAGAAGGTGAACGAACTATCAGCTACTAGGAATATTCCTTTCAAGGACGCACTCAACGTTTTGGAACACCGGCCCTACGCAGAGGTAGTGGGATCAACCCTTCCCATCGCAGATGAACGGACCTTTCCCTCGCTCCCAACGCAGCGCTCTAATAGATTTACTGCCTTCAAAAAACCTCGCCTAGCCCCACCACCTGTCTCCCGTGCTTATGAGCAACCACCTCTGTTTTATTCCTCTCATGAACTTCCACAAGGCCCCATCAGACAAAACCCCTACCCACCTCAACCTCATCGTATTCCCTCCCAAATGACCGTGGATAACTCTGTTTCAAAGACTAATTCTCCTTTTGTGGTGGATGTCTTAATATCCAATGTTCACAATCTTATTGTACATATTCTACAAGGAATAACCTCATCTTCGACAAGCCCTCCAACGTCAGAAGAATTACGTGAAATGATTTCTCGGTGCATTAACAATGGCAATTAATCTAAAAATATTACAGTGGAACGCTCATTCTTTGACAGCTAACAAAGACAGTTTATTAAAGGAGATTCATGACAGGCAGATTTCTGTCGTTGCCATATCTGAAAGTTGGACATCTCCAGATCTGGAGGTGCGGTTTAGAGGCTTCAGAGTGTACAGAGATGATCGTGTGGATGGTTACGGTGGAGCAGCTCTCCTTGTTTCCTCTCAAGTACGACATAAGATGATCCATCTGAATTTTAGACAAGTGCCGTCTTTCCAGGCCGTAGCTGTACGGATAGACTTGCCTCCCAAGCATTTTACCCTGTTATCAATGTATTGCCCTCCTCGATGTGTGATTGACCTTAACGAATGGTACACTCTGATATCACAACTCGACCCGCCATACTTAATAAGTGGTGATCTGAATGCACATTGTGAAGCCTGGGGTTGTGCGTTCACCGATACTGCGGGTACTGCCCTATTGAACACCCTCGACGAATTTAACTTTGTTATTTTAAATGATGGATCTCCAACTCTCGTCCCTCGGCTTGGACAGCGTCCTTCTGCTGTTGATGTTACATTGTGTTCTTCTACACTCTTGAATACAGTGTCTTGGAAAACTTTGCCATATGTCATCGGTTCGGACCATTATGCGATTGAAATTTTGTTGCATACTCTTTATATCTCACCATGCACTATTTACCCATCCACCAAATGGGGTACAAAACTTGCAGACTGGTGCGCCTACACTTCTAAAATCGACAACGATCTCCAGTTATTGTGGACTCCGTTAACCCCGTTAGAAGACTATACTGCTTTCCTGAAAATAATAAATTTTGCCGCCCACGTTTCAATACCTGAAAAGCACCCATACACTCTTAAAAGAGGACCTCCAACCCCTTGGTGGGACCGAGGATGTTCATTGATGATTGCAAAACGTAAGCAAGCTTTTGCCCAGTACCGACGCCAACCTACTTGGAATAATTATGTGTTGTACCAACAGACGAATGCCAAAGTGAAACGTTACTTAAAAGAACGAAAACGTCAAAGCTGGAGGAGTTTTTGTGAACGTATTAATAAAGATACACCTCTAACTACAATATGGTCGCAAATCAGAGGCCTCCGGAGAGATAGCCGCACTACATCCTTTCCGTCCAACATTGCAGAGCTGGGAGAACAGTTTGTTGACATTATTGCACCCCCGTTCGTGCCTCCACCAATAGATACAATGGATGACGTCTGCGATGATCCCAATCATTTCCTCACACGACCATTTACATTGCACGAGTTTCAGCGGGCTCTTAAAGACTGTAACAATACTGCTCCGGGAAAGGACAACATACAATACTCCATGCTTAGTAAATTGCCTCTCTCGGCTCAAATTCTCCTTGTCCAGATTTTTAATTCCATATGGACACATGGCCCACTACCGGCAGACTGGACTACTCAAATAGTGGTACCCATCTTAAAGCCCGGTAAGGATCCTCAAGATGCAGCATCTTACCGACCAATAGTTTTATCCTCTTGCGTGGTTAAAACACTAGAGCGGATGGTTAAAAACAGATTAGAGTGGTTTCTGGAACACAACAGGTTACTGCCTGTATCTCAACATGGATTTCGAAGAGGACGCGGAACCATGGATCATCTCAGCATACTCACCACTGACATCGAGCGTACTTTTCAAACTCGGGGTTATCTGGCCGCACTTTGCTTAGACATTGGTTCTGCTTACGACAATGTGGACGTATCTCTACTGCTGCGTAAGTTAGCAGCCTTGAAACTACCAAGAACTCTTATCTTCGGCATTGCAACTTTGATTAAAGAACGCACCATATACGTTCGGAACGGCCCTACTTTTATTGGACCGCGTACAGTCTCTAAAGGCCTTCCACAGGGCAGTGTATTAAGTCCCTTACTCTATGCTATCTACACCTCTGACTTGGACGCAATATTTAGTCCCGCCATCCGTGTTTTGCAATATGCTGATGACGTCTGCATTTATACATCTTCAACCAATTTGACAATTACTCTTCAGCGTCTGCACACAGCATCACAATGTCTTCAAGAATGGACTACACAGAGTGGACTTGCACTTTCTCCTACAAAATCATCTGTCACTATATTCACCAAACAGAAACTGATTCTTCCGTCTCCTACAATTCAACTTGGACCATATTCTTTTCCTGTGAAGTCTACTGTACGCCTCCTGGGGATGCATTTGGATAGCAAACTCACTTGGAGTGGACATATTGCTTACATCCAGACACGGGCACTGCGTGCACTGAACGTCCTTCGTTTCTTAACCCGCACTTGGTGGGGCGCTGCTCCCGCTTCTTTGCTAATTCTTTACCGTTCCTTGATACGGACAGTTATTGACTATGGCAGTATGTTTTACAGCAACGCTCCGAAGTATGTTCTGGAGAAATTAAATGTCCTACAATTTCGTGCTCTCAGAGTATGTCTTGGTGCTATGTCGTCAACGCCTACAAATGCTCTACAGGTCGAAGCTCATGAACAACCCCTGCACTTGAGAAGGAAACTACTGGCAACACAATTTCTCCTTCAACGTTCTACTCTGGAGGATCACCCGTTATTCAAGAGCCTACAACTTCTACATAACCAGTATCGCGAACGTCATGGAAAACATCCACCTCTACTTCTAGAATGTTTAAGAGAACTGAAGTTCTGTCTGCCCTTGACTTTGAAGTCCCACACAATTCCGGCATTCCATTTTAACTATGCCTGTTCGATATCTCCAGCTTCCACATATTATGTCCCCAGGTACCTACTAGAAAAACCTGCTCCAAATAAACACGTAATTGATTTTATTGAATCTACTTGGTCCGACTACATCCACATTTATACCGACGGTGCAAAGTTTACAGATTCAGTTGGTTTTGCATATTTTTGCGTGCAAACACAGGAATATGGCCGTTTTTCTCTTCCCTTTGAAGCATCCATCTACACTGCTGAACTTGTCGCCATCCGGGAGGCACTGTATTACTCACAATCCAGAAATTTCCCCAAGATACTTATCATTTCAGATTCTCAAAGTGCTATTAAGAAATTGGGACATCCTCGACGAAACATACGAACACACTCCTACATCTATGAAATATTAGAATTATCGTCTGCCATGAAATCGCGCGGAAAATGTGTGTCATTTTTATGGGTGAAAGGACACTCAGGACTTCCATACAATGAACTGGTTGACAGTCTGGCCAAACAAGGTGCACGTACTGGCTTATTCCTTTCATTACGTCTCCCCTGTACTGATTTTTATGTTACTAGTAGAAGGAAAACTTATGTTGAATGGACAGCTCTGTGGAACAGGACTACTCAACACAAAGGACGATACTATGCCTGCATTCAACCAGCTATACCCCACAAACCATGGTATCAAGACGTCAGATGGGCCCGAGGCCAAGTAACTACCATTATTCGGATGAGGTTCAACCATGCTTCATTTCCCGCTCACCTCAACAGGATTGGAGTTCAACAATCAGCACAATGCCCGTGTAGCGCAAGAAACGCGGGAGATGTGAACCACATTATCTTCGAGTGCAGTAGAACTGTATCCTTTCGCAGAGAATTGTTCGCTACCCTTGTGCACCTTCGGGTTCCCTTACCCACAAATATTCAGCTATTACTGGCAACTGGGGACTTACGTGTGTACAGTGCAATTGCAACATTCTTCACAAAAACTGGTGTTAATATCTAAAGTGTAAGTGTCTTTATTTCAAGTGTGTTTTGCTTACTTTTTGCTCTGTTCTAGGTCATTTCTGTTATTTTGTATGTCTTTTAACTTGTTGTCCGTTTTTATTTCTCTTTTCTATAACAATTTTTTATCATTGTACATTATTGATGGCCAAATGTCCTATGGACGAAGGTCAAAATAAAGAAAAGAAAAGAAAGAAGAATTATATTGGTGTTAATAATTTACTCGTTCGGCACAAATATTTCAAGTTACGTATGGGAATCGATTTCTGTAACATCGATGTCATCGATTAAGCATTTCTTTTAGTACTGAATCCTACATCCATCTAAGAATACACTTTACCCATCAAGTCACCTTCAAAGCGGGAATTTTCTACTCAAATCTCCGTGGATATTTAAGTAGCAGATACTCTGATCAGATCATTTCCTATTATTGCTAATTTTGGGGCGAATTGAGAAGAATGTCGTGGATATATTTAGGACAAATCGGAGTGATATAAATCAAAGTCTCGTTTGCTAACTGTTTAATGGCCCGCTAACATGGGTAGGTATCCTGCGACGCTGAGATGGGATCGATCTAGGACTGAGGAGGTAGCTGCTGTGGATTTTATTAAATAAAGACGAGGCATTTGACAGAAGTGGAGAAGTTGATCCTCTCTGTGAGTCTGATACAGCATTCTATCATTATCCCTATTAACGTGTGAGTGAGATGATTATATCAGCGTTAATTTAAGTTATGCAATAGTGTTTGCAGTTGTAATTATTTGGACTTGGGGATAATAAACTGTTGTTAGCCCGAAACTTATTCCGTTTCTGTGAATGGATGGCAAAAGCCTGAAGATAAACTTGAACTCCGGATAGCCACTGTCGGTGCATATATTTCAGATAAGATCGCTGGAAGTTCCAGGTATCATGGAGCACGAAATAATGTACTTGTTTAGACGATGAGAAAAGAAGCACTTTGTGACGTTCGTGTCCAGTTCATGACGTTTTGTAAACTCACTATAACATAAGAGCGATCACCTGAACGCCTTTCCGAATCCCCAACAAGTCCTCTTAGCAAACTTTAAAGATAATTGGCATTTCTCCAGCAAGTGCGGCTAGTATATTTAGAGTACGTGAAATACTAATCACCGAGCAGGTCGCTATTGTGCAACTCTCCATTCGGAAGGCGGGGCTGTTTAAACGCCAATGTCGGCTGTCCTGAGAATAGTTTTCTGTGGTTTCCAATTCTCACATCCAGCCAAATGACGAGACAGTTCCATTTTAACCGAGCAAGTGGTTGCGCGGTTCGTATCACGTAGCTGCTAGTTTGCATTCGGGAGACAGTGGATTCTAACCCGACTGTCGGCAGCTCTGAAGGTGTTTTTCCGTGGTTTCCCATTTTCACACCAGGAAAATTCTGTGTCTGTACCACAATTAAGGCCACGGTCAATTCTTTCCACTCCTAGCCCTTTCCTAACCCATCGTCGCCATAAGAACTGTCTGTGTCGGAGCGACGTAAAGCAAATTGAAAAAATGTTCCTTTTATAGGCCACAGCCGCTCCCTTTGCAACCTTCACAGCACCTCAAATCACCGCAACACATCTCCTGGCCTGAGAGTGGGCGTCGCCATCAAAGAGGCCCGCCGTACCCCATCAGGGTATGGAATGACAGCTTAAAAACAGTTATCTGTGTAAATAACGCTATAATTTTGTCTGTGCACTTCAAATATTTGCATTACATCGTTTATATCTCGGATTAGGTATACAAATGAATGTCGAAGGTAGGTTCAGTTGAGCGTTTGTTAGTTACGACATCATGGGAAAACACCTAAACAGAATTTCTCGACACGAGGCATTTGAGTGCAGTGACAGCTCGGTTGTACACTGTTACTCGGCTGGTATACAGTGGTGTACGTAAATTAAGGAGGCTAGAGCAGGAAATTCCTACTTTATCCGTAACTGTATCGAAGAACTAAGGGGCTGCCTGGCCGAGGCGGTAAAGGCGTGCTCGGTTCGCCCGGTAGGACGTGGGTTCGAACCCCCATCAGGAAGTCGTAAAATTTAAGAAACGAGATATCCACTTCCGGAGGTGCACATGGCCCTGAGGTTCACTCTGCCTACACCAAAAATGAGTACCAGGTTAATTCCTGGGGGCAAAGGCGGTCGGGCGTAGAGCTAACCACTCTACCCCACCTAGTGCGAGGTTACGGATAGTGGAAGCCTTTACCTTCCACCCCTCCCAAGGTCTTCATGGCCTGTACGGAAACGACATTGCTTTTCTTGTATCGAAAAACTGTACATTATTGCGCAAGAGTGTACTTTTAGATCATTTATATTTCATGTGGGTTTACCGTACGAGAAATTATAACGTAGATTTTCACAAACTTCAACTCTGTAAACGATAGTTCTGTCTAAAATACTGTACATGAAAAAACCTGATATGATTCACTATTATTTTTACAAACGTCCCTCTCTGTGACGTAACGGTTAGCATTATTAGCTGCCATCCATCGAGACCCGGGTTCTATTCCCGGTTCTGCTAGAAATTTAAGAATGGCAGGAGGGATGGTATGTGGTCAAATGGTGCGTGCAGCTCATCTCTATTGGAAGTGTGCCTGCAAAGAGCTGCCCTACCTCGGGACGAAGACACGCGTTTACTTCTTTTTATTTTTCCTAAAGCCGTTTTCCTCAAGTTATTTTTCTAATGCTCAAGAGTTCCTAACAGTTATTCTTCCTACCGTTCAAATGATCTAATTCATTCTTTCGAAAACCCATTCTTATAAAATAAGTATTCGTAGGTTAGAAGGAGTTCCAGATCACGTCGTCTAACTCTCCTAAGAGATTGTTTAATATTCTCCAAGTCAGACAAGTGACTAAGCACTCCGGACGGAACATAACGTAGTTCAGTTCCAAGCATTTGTGAAGGCAGTAATTCTGAGCGATCGTCTGCTACTCGTTTACTTTCTCTGCCTCCACTTCTTCACGGTCAGGAGGATGCGAATATTAAGACTCGTGAACAACTTGCGATAAGGTGTACACCTTCTTGAGTGGTAGCTGCTCGGTCTGTTCATTCCTTTTTATTCGCCTTTCGGCATTCCCGGTACATCTTCGCGTTTTATAATATACGAAGCTATCAATAAGTAATAGTCCTCCTCAGTTTTAAGTTATTACGTCCATTACTGTACAGTTGTTATTGACATAGACTAAAACTATACATTCTAGTATTTATGACCTAAAGTTTTCAATGATTCCATAGAAATGCTGTAATGCGAATAGTTTAAAATAGGGAAAATGACTGCTGGCATTACTGAGAAAAATTAAAATACAGTAGACAAATATTGGAAAATTTCTTTTAGTAAAAGAGAAGATTCAAGGACTTTTTTAGAAAACACGATCGTTGGGAAAAATAAATTTTAGGAATCACGATTTAGGAATAGTGATAGGGAATGACCTGAGATATTCACAAATTTAGACTTTTATTACTAAGTCCATCAACGGAGAGCATCAATGATGTGGAAAAGATATTCGGTCGTCATGGTAACGAACTTACTGGTGGGTTATTGTAGTGGTGGTTGTGATTGATTTATAAGTTGTAAATCTGTTCAATCATTGATCACGAAGAAAATGACTATCGAAATGAGAAGAAAATAGGGAAGGAACGATTACTCGAAGAATGAAGGGAAAAAGAATCATAAAAGAAGGTCTAGAGCCTTTCCCTATGTTCTGATACAGTCGGCCCGAAACAATGTCATATTTGATGACTATATTGTCTCAAACCCTTTCTTACACTGACTGACGATTGTTGTCAGTTGAGGTGTGCTGTGTTTCTTCTACCGCCACTCATCTCCACGAGACGGCATTACTGCTGAAGTTACAAACCGTAGCCTTACTTATCTACAGTGCGAGGGTCTCAAAATGTATGACACAGAAATAAAACCTGAGCAGATTTTCAGTCTGGCCGTTGATACCTATTTCACCGGTACATCAATAGAACACACAATGCTATGTGTTCAACGGTCTTTCAACTTCTGTTCGCTTTAAAACATGACGGAGTGCCAGAATTTCACTCTGAAGAGGGATTCTTTAACATTGCCAGTAAACATAGTGTCACACAAAGCAAAGCAATGTCATCTCTGTACGGGCCATGAAGGCCCTTGGAGGGGTGGAAGGTAAAGTCTTCAACTATCCGTAACCTCGGCATTTGAGAGGGTAAAGTGGTTAGCTCTACGTTCGGCCGCCATTGTCCCCAGGAATTAAGGTGATGTTCATTTTTCCTGTAGGCTGAGTGAACCTCAAGGCGTTGTGCACCTCCGGAAGTGGAAATCTCGTTTCTTAAACTTTTCGACTTCCTGACGGGGAATCGAACCCACTTCCTTCCAGGTGAACCGAGTACGCCTTTACGCCTCGGTCAGGCAGCTCCCCAAACATAATGTCACACAGCACTTTGAAATTCAGTCTCAAACTTGTACTCAAGAGATGAATTCCGAACTAACTGAACTACTCAGCTGGATAGATAGATAGATAGATATGATTTATTTTAACTGGCAAAGTTAGGGACACGTGTCCCTGTCTTACACTTAACCACAGAAATACATAATTAACATAAACATATATAACATACTGAATAAATGAAAAAAGAGACTGAAACAAATTACTGCGGTACTATGCTATCCTGCTGTATATATATATAAATAACTATTATAATACACAATATAAATTAAGATGTTGCTTCCTACGAAGAAATTAACATACAACAAAGAACGAATTACAATTTCAATAATAATAATAATAATAATAATAATAATAATAATAATAATAATAATAATAATAATAATAATAATAATAATAATAATAATATAGATAAACCTACTAATATTTACAATTAATTTGTCCAATTCCAGAAATATATCACATTGACGAATGTTACAGTTTTCATGTGTTTATTGTGGGTGAAAAACATTGCAAAATGGGGATAGGGATAAGGATAACTATGCAGGAAACCACAGCTGAGTACTTTCTAACACTGTTGATGAATAATAATAAGAAGAAGACGAAGAAGAAGAAGAAGAAGAAGAAGAAGAAGAAGAGGAAGAAGAAGAAGAAGAAGGAACATGGGGAGAATAAGAATAAGAAGAAGAATGACCTTAAGAAGAAGAAGAAGAAATAGAAGAAGACTGTCGCACTACGAGCTCGTTTCATAGAGATATTTTGAACACATACTTTTAAATCTTCCGTGGTTTGATATCCCTCTGACCTCCTGCGGAAGGAAGTTCCATTCACGGCTTGCCACAACAGTGAAGGAATTGTTGTAGGTTGAGGATTTATGCTTAGGAATAGCGAGCAATGTCGAGCTCAGCGCTCTGGTGTTTTTATCATGGTGTTCAGAAAGGCTATGAAATCGTTCATACAGGTAAGATGGGGATTGTAAGGTAAGGATTCGGTGCAATGAAGTCAGGGTATGCAGCTTGCGTCTGTCTTCAAGGCGTAGCCATCCGAGGTCGACGTAAGACTGGGTAACATGATCTGAAAATTTCAGATTACATATAAATCTTACACAGGCATTCTGTGCACGTTGTAGTTTATCTCGAAGCTCGGTTTTCACATCTGTGTAAACTACGTCACAATAATCGAATATTGGAAGAACGAGGGTTTCAACTAGTTTCTTCTTTAAACTGAACGGAAAAGTAAATTTGAAATTGTTTATGTGTGCAACGTAGCAAAAACTCGTCTACTCACAGATATTATCTGATCCGTCCACGAGAGGTGCTGGTCAATGGTAACTCCGAGATTTTTTACGCTCTTGCAAAAGGGCAAAACTTGATTTTGAAGTTGTACGTCGGGGATGGACATACGTAAATTGTCGGAAATAAGTCTTTGGTGGGCAATTACTATAGTTTGGGACTTTTTTGGGTTCAAAATAAGTCCATGCTGGTAAGACCATTTACTTATGGCCTCTAGATCGATGTTAATTTTCCCGATTGCTGTCTAAACGTCTGTTGGTTTTGCATGGAGGTACAATTGTACGTCGTCAGCATAGATGTGACGTTTACAATGTGTCAGCTGTTTAGCCAGGTCGTTGATATAGACAGAAAATAGCAAAGGAGCAAGGGTTGACCCTTGTGGGACACCTCTTTTTACATATTGCCACGAAGAAAATGCACCTTGATTGATGACACGTTGTTGACGTTCGTGTAAATAAGCTTCCAACCATCTCAGAGTACTGTAGGAGAACCCTAGGTGATAAAGTTTGGATAGGAACAGCTCATGGTCTACAGAGTCAAATGCTTTGCTGAAGTCCAATAATACTAGGATAGTCAGTTTTTGCTCATCAATAGCCATTCTTATATCGTCAGTCACGCTTAGTAAGGCAGTACATGTACTGTGATTGCGTCGGAAACCTGACTGGTGTGGGTCTAATATGTCGTGGTCGTTGAGATAGTTGGTAATTTGATTATGCACAATGTGTTCGAGTCCCTTGGCTACTATTGACAGTATATTTATAGGTCTGTAGTCACTGTTTAGTCTAGGAGATTTTGTCTTTGGTAAAGGATGCACCAGGGCCATTTTCCAGACAGTTGGAAATACACTATTTTGAAGGGAGAAATTGTATATAAATGTCAATTCTGGAATAATAGCGTCGATAATTTTCTTTAGCATTATAATATATAGTGGACAGACATCAAATTTCAATTTTTCTTTAAGGAACAAAACACTCATCACTTCGTCCGTTTTGAACTTATTCTGCTCCTCTCCTTCGACATGACATATTGTTTATCTTTATCGGCAATTTCTTGGAATTCTTGAACTCTCAATTTTTCTTCAACGAGGGAATTTCCTTCCAACGTCTTGCTGCAAGCATGCTGAAGACTTATGACTTCCACATTCACTAGATTTACAGTAGTCTTCCATGTCGATTTTATTATTTTAGTCCATTATTTTAAATAGATTACATTATGTCTTCTGAAGCTCTGGCTGTTCTTCTCTTGCTTGGTCCTTCATTTTCTACGTTACGTGGACGAATAAACCTGAGTGGAGCTTTTTAAAGTAAGAAAGATCACAATGCGAAGATAAAGTTTGAGTTCAAGAGCACAAAGGTAAGGGTGTACTCTGCCCAGCCTCCACAGCGGTGTGCCTGAACCGGAGTTTACGTACGGTAGGGTCGCCAGTTCCTTTCCGCTCCTCCATTCCCTTACCCCCCCCCCCTCCCCCGCCAATAACAGCGCATTGCAACCCATCCAAACCTTGACCACGCCCTATGTTGCTTAACTTCGGAGATCTCACGGGATACGTTTTTTCAACACGGCTACGGCGGTTAACTCAAGAGCACAAAACTGGGGTAAATATTCATTTATAGGAAGAGAAATCAGGGACTGGAATTATTTATCTAGGGAAATGTTCAATAATTTTCGAAGTTCTTTGAAATAATTTAAGAAAAGACTAGATAAATATTTATATAGGAAATCTGCTACCTCGGCGACAGCCCTAAATGCAGATCAATATCGATTGATTGATTGATTGATTGATTGATTGATTGATTGATTGATTGATTGATTGATTGATTGATTGATTGATTGATTGATTGATTGATTGATTGATTGATTGATTGATTGATTGATTGATTGATTGATTGATTGATTGATTGATTGATTGATTGATTGATTGATTGATTGATTGATTGATTGATTGATTGATTGATTGATTGATTGATTGATTGATTGATTTGAACTTAGTCTGCTACGGTACTTCCACATTGATATTATTGTGTTGGTGGGACTACATCTCTGTTGTTCGATGATAATAATAATAATAATAATAATAATAATAATAATAATAATAATAATAATAATGTTATTTGCTTTACGTCCCACTAACTACTTCCACGGTTTTCGGAGACGCCGAGGTGCAGGAAATTTGTCTGGCAGGAGTTCTTTTATGTGCCAGTAACTCTACCGATACGAGGCACCTTGAGCACCTTCAAATACGACTGGACTGAGCTAGTATCGAACCTGCCAAGTTGGGGTCAGAAGGCCAGCGCCTCAACCTTCTGATCCACTTAACCCGGCTCTGTTAGAAAGTCAATTATAAACAAGAGTGAATGGGGAAAATTGTGGGGAGATATCACACGATGCATATTCACTGAAGGTCACTGTGATCTTGCACTGACACATTCAACTACAGTAAGACAGCCTTAGCGCGACTGTGGAGGCATGATGGAGACACTGCAGTAGTAATCACGAGAAGCATTTTCAAGAGAAGGGAACCAAGTAAGCCCCTGACCCATTCCGTTCCGCCTAACTCCCCATCTTTCACGTGCATGTAATTTAGCTGGATAATATATGAGCTAGTCATCCTGTTACGAAAGAGTTCAAGATAAAGTCGCAAGAACATTGGGCATACGTTCTTTGTGTTCATGTCTTCGTAACTCCATCTTCAACATCTTTGCTTTACTCTATTCTGCTCACGCTATTTGCCATACAAATAACTTTCAATGTTGTGCTTCGTTGTCTCATTTCCATTGCCGCGCAGAGGAGGAGACGTGAGGCTCTATTTCTTCTTCTTTATCATCATATTCCTCGTACGTTCTGACACTGTTTCACGTTAAGTAAACGGGAATGCGCCTGCCTTATTTTCCACCTGAAGACACACGGTCTCATACCTGGCTGTGATTTATGAAAAGGGGAAGGAACATGAAATCACAGATCGAGGTATTATTTTTCATAATATTCACATCATTTGTTAACTTTTCTCTCTCTCTCTGCACCCTTCATTCTTGTCTCTCCATTTCGTAGCAAATACGCTGCAGTATGCATCAGCTGACACTGAATTCACAAAATGGAAATTATTAATAGTGTATGTCTCCTTTGTGATGCCTTATACCACTCTTCAAGAAATGTGTTTTGAAGAGCCACTCAGTATACTCGCAAAAGCTCAAAGCCATGAAGGCTTGCTGTGAAATAGACGTCATAGAAGAAATATGTAATACAAAAGGGAATGACGATTTTACTACATTAAGTACGTATCGTGGAACAGTTATTCTGAATAATGGTCTACCCTCGATTTCTTCATGAACTGCGGAAAATAGAATTATCTCTAATTTCGTAGATTTATTCCGGGGCTGTAATCATTGTGATTATAGTCCCTTATAAATTTAGTGCATATACTGTCTGTTAGACTGTAACTGTAATGTCCATAGAACTCTGTGTATCTCTGTACTATTATTCTACCAATTCTACAATTTAAGTGAAGTAAGATAGGCGATGCAGTGGGAAGCTACGGAAAATCACTTCTGGAATGGCCACCCTTCTTCTTAAGTGTGGTACGTAGTAACAAGTACTAGTCTCTCCGATCAACTTGATATTCGTGACAGAGTCGTGAAGCGAACCCGAATCTCCTGTAAAGTCTTAATTTAGGAAAATGAGGAAAATGAGATCCCCCCGTTGTACAATTCAACATACGGTTTGAGAATTATTTCAAAATATTCCACGTTCTTTAAATCCTTGAGGCCGGACTGAGTAGCTCAGGTGGTAGAGCACTTGCTTTCTGAGCTCAAGTTGGTGGGTTCGATCCCGGCAGTCCGGTGGTATTTGAAGGTGCTCAAATACGTCATTCTCGTGCCGGAAGGTTTACTGTCAAAGAAATCGTGCGGGACAAACATCCGGCAATCGGCGTCTTCGAAAACTGTAAAAGTAGTTAGTGGGACAAAAACCAATAACATTATTTTGATTATTATTATTATTATTATTATTATTATTATTATTATTATTATTATTATTATTATTATTATTATTATTATTATTATTATTCCAGATTACTATCAGACTGCAAAATGAAATTTGTGTCTAGCGTATATTTAAATCCTTATCTACTTACCAATATTTGATTAACTTTAAAGAGGTACTCATACTAACCTGAAGTGTGGGGGACCAATGAAAAATTATACCACGTTTAGTTGAGCAGTGTTGACAGTTTGAAATTCTTAGTAGCCCCGTGTACAAAGGAAAGGGTGATAAACATAAAGTGAAAAATTACAGATCAGTCAGCTTGGAAAAACATTATTTATGATAACGTTAAACGCGTTTGTGAAATTTCTAACTGGTTTAATAGAAGGCAGTTTGGTTATTCCGCTGAAGCACTACTTGTAGGATTCCAGCAAAACGTAGCTGGTATTTTCGACTCAGGAGATCAAATGGACTATCATTATTGGCCTCTCTAAGGCTTATGATAGCGTAGATCATGGGAGACTACTGACGAAAGCGAGGCTATTGTACTAGACAAAAGGGTGACTGAACGGGTGGATACTCTTTAGAAAATAGAACTCCGGGAAGTAGAGTAGATGAAGCATTGTATGATCGTGTAATTAATAAGAGGGAGGTTCCGCAAGATAGTATTATTAGACCTTTATTTTCTTATATACAGGGAGAACCAAAAGTATTCGGACACCGCAAACTTGTTAGGCCGTTTACTCGCAGAGTGACATTATACATATGTAAGCTTGAATAAACAACCATACAAAATATCGGACACTTATACCTTCATGAAGCACTTACAGAAGCAAGGAAAACATAAATAACAACGTCAGAAACAACAGAAAGAACAAACAAAGTTTTCTTTCTAACGCGTCAAATGTATTAGGACACAGCGTTCCAGTAAAAAAAACACTATACTATATCACTTTTACTTCAGTACTTTATTGGGTATCCTTTAGCTTTTATTATCGCTTTTAGTCTGCGTTGCATGAAGTTCACGTAATGTGCAGTTATAGTCGGAGGTATTAGTTCCCATTTAGTGGGCAAAGCATGTTTGAGATCATCATGTTTTTTGATATCTCACTTTCTTATGTCCTTCTTCAAAAGGCTCCATACCTTATATCATCAATGGGATTAATATCAGGGGATTGGGGTGGCGTGTGTCGGTGCTTGGGAGTGGTATACAACAGCAATAGTTTAACATTATGAGCGGTATACTTGGGGTCATTATCTTACATAACGATCCAGTCGTCAGTAGGGTCATCCCCATTTTTATTTCCGTGCTGCCTGGAAGTTTCTGTTTAAGGATGTTGAGGTTCATTATACCATCAGTAATGTGCAGCTTCCCCACACCGAGTGCACAGGCACATACAGAGCCATCTTCATGTTTAACAGTTGGAAAGATGTTCTGAGGCCCCAGTTCAGCATTCGTTTTACCCCATATCATCGGATTTCCATCTGAACCAAACACGTTAAATTTACTCTCAACAGCTATCTGACGGTGAGATAGCGGCCCCGGTCTAGTAAGCCAAGAATAACGGCCGAGAGGATTCGTCGTGCTGACCACGCGGCACCTCATAATCGGCAGGCCTTCGGGCTGAGCAGCGGTCGCTTGGCAGGCCAAGGCCCTTCGAGGGCTGTAGTGCCATGGGGTTTGGTTTAATCTATAGCACCTTTTCCCAAAATTCCTCAGTCTTATACTGGCATTTCGAAGCAAATTCCAATCGCTTTTTCTTGTTCGTTTCCTTCACCCGGAACTTCTTTCAACCGACTCGACCATGATACTTATCACTATTAAAAGCATCCCCACACTGTGCTCTCAGGAACTGTGACACCGGTGTTCTCTATTTCATCTGCAATCTTCGGAGCATTGAGACGGTTAGTTTGGGTTTTGATAGATCGGCGGAAAACACGCTTATCATATAGTGTGAGAATTTGCGGTCGTCCCGTTCTAGGCTAATTTTGGACGGATTTGTCCCTGCCGAATTTGTCTATTACATCGTAAACAATTGAATGGGGTCTATTTCCAATCCGGCTTATCTCATTCAATGATTTTAATTGATTATTTAGCCTTATAATCAATTTTTAATTCATCCTCTGTCGTCTCCTCACCTTTGCAACTCGTTGTACGTTTCACCTGCTGCAGCGCATCACACTACTACTCCTGAGGCTCGATACGGTTCTGAAACACGTAAGTAACGTCACAACACTCACACGTTTCTCTCCTTCATTACGTGTCCGATAATTTTGGAGCGTAGAACAGGCCACCTTCTCCAATTGGTGTTTGGTATAAGAGACATGAAAGAGACTGGTAAACAAATCCTGCTTATTTTCGGAAGTTAAGTTCACTCTGGTACCACATCTGACATGATGAATTTCACTTCCTACCTTTTACATCGAAAATGCTGAAGTGTCCGAATACTTTTGATTCTCACTGTGTATAGGCCCTGTACAGGGTCATTCAGCTAAGAGATGTCCACCTCAAATAACTCGTGAACCGTTAAAGATATATTCATTCTGTTTTCACTTTCAGAAATTTTAACAAGGGTCACATAATGGATTTACAGTACTGTTTCATAATGTCAATATGTTCTGAGATAATGGTACTGACTTCGTTTTTTAATGGAAGTAAACTGTTTTATACACCCAACCTTAAACATACAAACATTACAATTTCAGCACCGTGATTATTTTGAAAATCAGACAAGTACTTCTCGAGAAAATGTAATATATTCAGACATGCTCCATTTGCAAGCCAGAGGCTGTCCTGTTGGATTCGCGCTACGTATGAAACATGATCTAGCTGTTGACACACATAATTCCCGGAACTGCGAAGGGTCACTGAGAGCCAGGAAGAGAGTAGCCCACGTTACAAGCTCCTGACATCCGTATGTCGACCAACAGAGAACAGATCTAATTATATAGTTTGTGTCTTTTTCCTTTTTTTACCTTTCTTACTTAATCAAAAATGTGTATTGATTTTCGTCACGTTCAAGAAAAAAAATTTTGCAAATCATGAATTGTGAATGTTAGAACATCCAAGAAGTGTGTGGTGTGAAAGAGACTGTTTCCAACCAGCATGATAGTTCTTTTTTCCCCTGTCAAAGAGAGAGTATAAGCGAATTTAGCCCAATTTCTTAAAAATAGTGTTTTAAATATATAGTTTGTGTCTTTTAACCAATCTTATTTTATCAGACATTTGTATTAATTTTAGTCACATTCAGAAAAAAATTGTGAATGTCAGAACATCCAGGGAGTTCGTGGAGTGTAAGAGACTGTTTCAGGTGATATTTTCTGTCTGCCATCATTTCTTTCTTATGTCTGTCATATATATTATTGAATGACTTGTGATTTTTTAATGGTTTTCTGGCTGTATAGGTAATTGAACCAAAAGCCAAATAAATTTAAAAATCAGAGGTCACATGAGGATAGTATTTACCTGGCCTGCTACTATTCCGTTCGTACCTTATTTGGTGTGATATCTCAGAATTTATAGCTTTTCCTTTCCAATTTCGAATGGACCTGAAGTTTGCCGTATTAAATTTTTAGACACATATTTTTAACTCTTGCGTCGATTCGTCACTCAAGAATTTGACTGAATGCCGGTAACCCTGCTGCCAAGTTTTCGTACAAGTTAAATAACCATACCCCAATTGTAAATATCCCGTACCAGGTAAGTTCGAGAGACTTCTTCGAAGGCACGATAAATCTATTTTCATAAGAGGGTCATAACGAATAATATTCAAACTTTCTTGATCATATTAATGCATTTCATATTAATGTAGTGTAGCATAACGTCGTTGCACCTCGAAATACCGCTAGTATGTCAAAGTTGGGGGAGGGGAATACTGTCCCGCAGCACATGTATCACTTAGAATGAAAGTCCGATGATATAGTTCATGCAACATTGAACTTTACATGACAGAACCTTTCTGGTCAGAGTTCTGAGCTAAAATATTATCACACGGAGGTTTTTCTAGGAGCAACGATATCATCTTCATTCCTATTACTTTTTGCAGAAACAGCACTAAGGACTTCATTTCAGTGGAGAGATGGCACGGAATGACATTAGTAGATGAATAAGTATGAGCGGTGTTTTTAAAAGTAGGAAGGATCACAATATGAAGATAAAGTTGGAATTCAAGAGGACAAATTGGGGCAATTTATAGTAAGAGGAGTTAGGGTTTGGAATAATTTACCAAGGGAGGTGTTCAATAAATTTCCAAATTCTTTGCAATTATTTAAGAAAAGACCAGGTAAACACAAGATCTGCCACCTGGGCGACTGCCCTAAATGCAGATCAGTGGTAATTGATTTGGCTGGTAAATTAGTAAAAATGTTGGTATTCCTCCACGGGATTTAAGTTTGTCTTCGTGTTAATGAATCCATATAGATTAATTGCCTAACACAGAGCAGACCGCATCAAGAACTGCTGAGAGAACAAATCATATGTAGACATTTAAAATCGACGAAAACATTGTTCATACCTGTGGACATATTTACACTTTTGTCTCGACAATTTTCAAAATTCATGTTGAGAGCAATCCCACTTAATGTTTAGAAAGAATATCAGGTATGGGTCATAAGTTCCCTTGCGGGGACAGTTAATATTTCCCCTACTTCCTCACCTCAAGCTGTGACGTGAACAGGTACAGTATAAAATTGACCTCGTAGCTGGTGGTTTAAGAAGTGCACAAAGTCAACGAATATGTCTTAATCAAAGATAAATTCCATTATGTATAGCACGATTTGGTTTATTTGACACGCAATTAGAAAGCAGAATTATGCATTATTTTCCACCACTACGTTCATTAGAAGATGAAAAGGCTGGTACTTATGTTACTGAGAATGTTTTCAAAGAACCCCAGTGTAGTTTTTCAGATAAATTAACAATTGATAAAGAAAAGAAGCTGTTTACTAATCCCTTGTCAGTCAGCGTATTTGAAGTTCTTTACAATTTATACAGAAAACAACGTGAAACGAGTATATGAACGTTAGGGCGTTGGCCATAAAGATAATCAATTTTTAAAAATACGTCGATATCTCGCGCCGTTGTCATTTTATCAGCTGCTGAAGTTAGCCAATCAGATCACTTCGTGGACGAATTCAAATGGGCTTTACAAGGCGGTGTTGCTAATTCTCCACGTGGGTTGGTCGGGCTTGAGAGCCGAGCCGAGAAATGAGCATTAAGCACTAACACGGCGTGGGTTTCAGCCAGTCCCAACGTAGCGTACTTGCTATGGGGCGAGCGTATCAGCAGGGAGGTCCTTGTTCAAGTCCCTCCCCTGGAGGAGTTTATTTCTTCTATTGGTGCCCTCAAACCGGTCATTTATCCGGTTCACGTTGTTTCAGACCAGCCCGTATACACCCAGTGCTGTATTTGAATTCTCTTTTTAATGGAGCGCACCCACCCAATAAGAACAGGTTATTAAATAAGTCTCCATATGGCTTCGTAGGTCATGTTCTCTATTGGTAGGTTCTTCTTAAATCTTGCCCATCTACACACGCTTTCCTGATCGTAACTAAGACTGCAAAAACGGGACTAAATTAAATCGTGCAATAGGTAGTCCAGCACAGTGGATAAGCATTAGCCCACTGACATGTTCCGTAAACAGGGCATATTTCTTTGTTTACAAGATCTCGTTCATAGCGTTGAAGGATCGTTCACATTCTGCTCTATAGACTAGCAGTGTATCCACTGTACTCATTAAAATGTTCATACTAACTGGTTGTGGCGCGTTTCCACAAATTCCCTAAAGCCATTTATCAATTCACGTTTGTCTGTAAAGCGAAACAAGTCACAAAGCCTGCTTGCACTTTTATCACCAGAAGTAACTTCTGTCTCCTTTGGCCACGTGTTGGTCTGAATGACATTCAAGTATTCCAGAAGCCATCCTCATATTTGCCCTGTGCTGTACAGAATTACTGGCAGTGGTAGAAGATATATGAGATGCTCTGCGTCTTCGGTTTTCAGCCAAGCTCCTAAATAATTGTTGACTGTTAATTTGAACTATTCTGAAATTTTCTTGCAAATCAACACCCTTAAAGTCCTTCAACTTTTGAGTTTTTCTTGATATAATTGACTCCAACACTCTAATGCACTTGTCAGCATTTAGAAGGTTAATTATTTAATTTATTTTCCGGGTTGAACCGTGTTGTACTTGTACGCATATCACGTACAGTTTGCCGACGTTTCGAATACATTGCAGTATTCTTTGTCAAGGCGACTGAAATACCCCTACTCGATCCGAGGTAATCAGTCTCCCAGGCAGAAATTACACTACTAGAGTGGCCTTGATCTGGCCTTTTATATCCTAGCCTATCTGGCTGACGTAAGCCCTGGCTGTCTCGCGAGGCTTCTGGAAAGTTTATGTCACAGCCAGGTAGTGGGGGCTTGCCCGCGCTGTTATGTAATGGGGTTGCGGCCCGTGTGTTTATGTTGTGGTCTGTATGTCTTAAACTATGAATGATGGGCATCCAAGAATTACTGATTTTGTATCCTTCTTCTAAATTTATGTTATTCGGATGTTTCTTGATTTCGATAGCCTCGCTGATTTTCCTTTCCAGGTTCCAAGGGATAGCTGCTAGGATCTTGGTCTTGTCAAATGATATTCCGTGCCTAGTTTCGTAGGAATGCTTGGCTACTGCTGAAATATCTGTGTTTTGGTTCTTGGTGTGACGGATATGTTCTTTTAAGCGGGTGGAGATCAGACGTTTTGTCTCACCTACATAACAAGCTCCGCAGCTACATTCAATGTGATACACTCCAGGGGCCTGTAATTCTATTGTGTCTTTTACTGGTGGTAGATAACGGGCTAGCTTACGGTGAGGTTTATAGATAGTTTTTATGTTGTATTTGTCCAGTATCTTGCCGATCCTGTCTGTAGTGTTTTTAATGTATGGCAGTATCGCTGTTTTCTGGCGGGTCAGTTCTTCTTTCCCGTTGTTTTCTCCTGCGGTGGTCTTTTCTTTCTTCTCTTCTGATTTTTTAAGGACTCGTCGGATGTTATTGAGCGAGTAGCCATTTTTCCTAAGAATTTCCGTGAGGTGTTCTTTTTCTTCCTCGAGGTGCTCTGCGTCAGATATCGCTATGGCCCTGTTCACTAGTGATGTTAGGACAGCCTGCTTTTGTGATGGGTGATGATGAGACGAGGCGTGTAGGTACCTGTCTGTGTGAGTGGGTTTCCTGTATACTGCGCGACTCAGCGTCCCATTGGGGTTACGTATTACTAGCACATCCAGGAACGGTAGTTTTCCGTCTACTTCTATTTCCATGGTGAACTGAATATTTACGTGTATGGAGTTGAGATGGTCGAGAAATAGCTGTAGGTTATTGCTCCCGTGAGGCCAGATTACAAAAGTGTCGTCCACAAAACGCAGAAAACATTTCGGTTTCAGGGCAGATGTAGCTAAGGCTTTCTGTTCGAAGTGTTCCATATACATGTTTGCTATTATTGGAGAGAGTGGCGACCCCATCGCGGCCCCTTCTGTCTGTTCGTAGAACTCCCCGTTGAAATAGAAATAAGTGGCGCTAAGGCATTCTTTAGCTAGTGTTGACAGGTCTTCTGGAAGTTTCTGATCTAATAGCGGAAATACTTCTGTTAGCGGCACCTTGGTGAAAAGTGACGTGACGTCAAAGCTTACTAATAGGTCCGTACTTTCAATTGATTGGTCCTTAAGGAGCTGGATGAAATGTCGGGAGTCCTTCACGTAGGTTTCAGTGTTTCCTGTATGTGGCTGAAGTAGTCCAGCTAGGTAACGGGCGATCTCGTGCGTGGGAGAACCTATAGCGCTCACGATAGGTCGCAGAGGTATGCCTTCTTTGTGGATTTTAGGCAGGCCATACAATTTTGGAGGTATCGGATCCGAGGATATCAGTTTCTTCTGTATTTCGGCTGGGATACTGGAATTTTTTACTAGTGTGTGGAGTTTGTTCTTAATGCGGTTGGTAGGGTTCCTAATTTTTCTGTATGTAGAATCGGTGAGTAATTGTTCTATTTTCCGAGTGTAGTCTGTGCGTGTCATTATCACCGTAGCGTTGCCTTTATCTGCGGGTAGGATAATTGTTTCCGTATCTTGACGTAGTGTTTTTATGGTATGAATTTCTTCTTTAGTCAAATTGGATGGCGGCGGCTTTGCGGATCTAAGTAGACATGATATATCCTGTCTGATCTCCTCTGCAGATTCGGTAGGAAGGTGCCGGATTGCAATTTCTACTTTGCTAATTATTTCTTCTACCGGTATACTATTCGGAGCTACTGCGTAGTTGAGTCCTTTTCTCAAGACCGAGGTAGTGGGTTCACTGAGTGGCTTATCTGTGAGGTTTACTATTACATTCTTCTTCAGTGGAGCAGGTGGTTTCGGTTTCTGTTTTTGTAAGAGGCGGATGAATTTCTTGTTTTGCTTGGCAGTGGCTAGTTCCAGTGTACGCTGGGATTGTGTGTTGCTAATGCTGTCTAACGTGGTCCAATCATTGAGCGACAGAGTGCTGGCAAGTTGCAGGTGGAGATGAAATAATTTATTGTTGAGGTAGTCCAGAGTCTGTCTTGTGTCACTGATCCTTTCTCTGAGGAGTTTTATGCTGGTTTCGTGAAGAATACGGTCAGTCCGTCGGTTCTTGGTGTGATATTTCAGTCTCACACATGCTGGTATAATGCTGTTGTCCCTGCAGCGTTTCAGAAAGGCGAGTCGAGCCAGGTAGTTACTCATTTTCTTCCGAAGGTTGTCGAAAAGCCTAGTAGCTTTGAGAATATCCTCCCCGTAAAGGTTTCGTATCTTAGAAGTGAAGCTTCCACGGTGTGAAGAATTATTTAATTTATTTTCCGGGTTGAACCGTGTTGTACTTGTACGCATATCACGTACAGTTTGCCGACGTTTCGAATACATTGCAGTATTCTTTGTCAAGGCGACTGAAATACCCCTACTCGATCCGAGGTAATCAGTCTCCCAGGCAGAAATTACACTACTAGAGTGGCCTTGATCTTGGCCTTTTATATCCTAGCCTATCTGGCTGACGTAAGCCCTGGCTGTCTCGCGAGGCTTCTGGAAAGTTTATGTCACAGCCAGGTAGTGGGGGCTTGCCCGCGCTGTTATGTAATGGGGTTGCGGCCCGTGTGTTTATGTTGTGGTCTGTATGTCTTAAACTATGAATGATGGGCATCCAAGAATTACTGATTTTGTATCCTTCTTCTAAATTTATGTTATTCGGATGTTTCTTGATTTCGATAGCCTCGCTGATTTTCCTTTCCAGGTTCCAAGGGATAGCTGCTAGGATCTTGGTCTTGTCAAATGATATTCCGTGCCTAGTTTCGTAGGAATGCTTGGCTACTGCTGAAATATCTGTGTTTTGGTTCTTGGTGTGACGGATATGTTCTTTTAAGCGGGTGGAGATCAGACGTTTTGTCTCACCTACATAACAAGCTCCGCAGCTACATTCAATGTGATACACTCCAGGGGCCTGTAATTCTATTGTGTCTTTTACTGGTGGTAGATAACGGGCTAGCTTACGGTGAGGTTTATAGATAGTTTTTATGTTGTATTTGTCCAGTATCTTGCCGATCCTGTCTGTAGTGTTTTTAATGTATGGCAGTATCGCTGTTTTCTGGCGGGTCAGTTCTTCTTTCCCGTTGTTTTCTCCTGCGGTGGTCTTTTCTTTCTTCTCTTCTGATTTTTTAAGGACTCGTCGGATGTTATTGAGCGAGTAGCCATTTTTCCTAAGAATTTCCGTGAGGTGTTCTTTTTCTTCCTCGCCACTGCCAAGCAAAACAAGAAATTCATCCGCCTCTTACAAAAACAGAAACCGAAACCCCCTGCTCCACTGAAGAAGAATGTAATAGTAAACCTCACAGATAAGCCACTCAGTGAACCCAATACCTCGGTCTTGAGAAAAGGACTCAACTACGCAGTAGCTCCGAATAGTATACCGGTAGAAGAAATAATTAGCAAAGTAGAAATTGCAATCCGGCACCTTCCTACCGAATCTGCAGAGGAGATCAGACAGGATATATCATGTCTACTTAGATCCGCAAAGCCGCCGCCATCCAATTTGACTAAAGAAGAAATTCATACCCTAAAAACACTACGTCAAGATACGGAAACAATTATCCTACCCGCAGATAAAGGCAACGCTACGGTGATAATGACACGCACAGACTACACTCGGAAAATAGAACAATTACTCACCGATTCTACATACAGAAAAATTAGGAACCCTACCAACCGCATTAAGAACAAACTCCACACACTAGTAAAAAATTCCAGTATCCCAGCCGAAATACAGAAGAAACTGATATCCTCGGATCCGATACCTCCAAAATTGTATGGCCTGCCTAAAATCCACAAAGAAGGCATACCTCTGCGACCTATCGTGAGCGCTATAGGCTCTCCCACGCACGAGATCGCCCGTTACCTAGCTGGACTACTTCAGCCACATACAGGAAACACTGAAACCTACGTGAAGGACTCCCGACATTTCATCCAGCTCCTTAAGGACCAATCAATTGAAAGTACGGACCTATTAGTAAGCTTTGACGTCACGTCACTTTTCACCAAGGTGCCGCTAACAGAAGTATTTCCGCTATTAGATCAGAAACTTCCAGAAGACCTGTCAACACTAGCTAAAGAATGCCTTAGCGCCACTTATTTCTATTTCAACGGGGAGTTCTACGAACAGACAGAAGGGGCCGCGATGGGGTCGCCACTCTCTCCAATAATAGCAAACATGTATATGGAACACTTCGAACAGAAAGCCTTAGCTACATCTGCCCTGAAACCGAAATGTTTTCTGCGTTTTGTGGACGACACTTTTGTAATCTGGCCTCACGGGAGCAATAACCTACAGCTATTTCTCGACCATCTCAACTCCATACACGTAAATATTCAGTTCACCATGGAAATAGAAGTAGACGGAAAACTACCGTTCCTGGATGTGCTAGTAATACGTAACCCCAATGGGACGCTGAGTCGCGCAGTATACAGGAAACCCACTCACACAGACAGGTACCTACACGCCTCGTCTCATCATCACCCATCACAAAAGCAGGCTGTCCTAACATCACTAGTGAACAGGGCCATAGCGATATCTGACGCAGAGCACCTCGAGGAAGAAAAAGAACACCTCACGGAAATTCTTAGGAAAAATGGCTACTCACTCAATAACATCCGACGAGTCCTTAAAAAATCAGAAGAGAAGAAAGAAAAGACCACCGCAGGAGAAAACAACGGGAAAGAAGAACTGACCCGCCAGAAAACAGCGATACTGCCATACATTAAAAACACTACAGACAGGATCGGCAAGATACTGGACAAATACAACATAAAAACTATCTATAAACCTCACCGGAAGCTAGCCCGTTATCTACCACTAGTAAAAGACACAATAGAATTACAGGCCCCTGGAGTGTATCACATTGAATGTAGCTGCGGAGCTTGTTATGTAGGTGAGACAAAACGTCTGATATCCACCCGCTTAAAAGAACATATCCGTCACACCAAGAACCAAAACACAGATATTTCAGCAGTAGCCAAGCATTCCTATGAAACTAGGCACGGAATATCATTTGACAAGACCAAGATCCTAGCAGCTATCCCTTGGAACCTGGAAAGGAAAATCCGCGAGGCTATCGAAATCAAGAAACATCCGAATAACATAAATTTAGAAGAAGGATACAAAATCAGTAATTCTTGGATGCCCATCATTCATAGTTTAAGACATACAGACCACAACATAAACACACGGGCCGCAACCCCATTACATAACAGCGCGGGCAAGCCCCCACTACCTGGCTGTGACATAAACTTTCCAGAAGCCTCGCGAGACAGCCAGGGCTTACGTCAGCCAGATAGGCTAGGATATAAAAGGCCAAGATCAAGGCCACTCTAGTAGTGTAATTTCTGCCTGGGAGACTGATTACCTCGGATCGAGTAGGGGTATTTCAGTCGCCTTGACAAAGAATACTGCAATGTATTCGAAACGTCGGCAAACTGTACGTGATATGCGTACAAGTACAACACGGTTCAACCCGGAAAATAAATTAAATAATTCTTCACACCGTGGAAGCTTCACTTCTAAGATAGAAGGTTAATTGTTCTTCTATGGAACGTCAATGATAAGTCAGGTAACTCAGTAAGAGCATCCATCATTATTCCTAAATTCTGGACAAAATTCATTGTCACCGGGCGAGTTGGCCGTGTGTGTACAGGCGCGCGGCTGTGAGCTTGCATCCGGGAGATAGTAGGTTCGAATCCCACTATCGGCAGCCCTGAAAATGGTTTTCCGTGGTTTCCCATTTTCACACCGGTCTTTCCTATCCCATCGTCGCCATAAGACCTATCTGTGTCGGTGCGACGTAAAGCCCCTAGCAAAAAAAAAAAAAGAAATTCATTGTCTTCATTGTGGAACAGTATAATAAATACTTAGACCATTTTTACTCTCTCTATTGGCATCTACTGCGGCTTCTAAAACGTGTTTCACGAGTGACAGATAGGAATCCCGAACAGCTTTGGCAGTTCGTAGACTTGAATGTGCCCACCTAATAGCGAAATTTTACATAGACTCTCATTTAACAAAGCAGCACACTAGTTAAATTCAGTTCGATTTTTGAGAAAAATACTGTGTTAATGATTTGTCAAAGAAACTATGACAATGGGCAACACCTGTAACCTCTTCCCTGGTTAAAGTTAAAGCCTGTGATTGGCACAGTCTCATACTATTTGATAAGGAAACAAGTCTTTTAATTGTTTTGCTACACCATTCTTTGAACGAACCATAACGGGAGCCCAGTCACAAGCAAATCTTACTAAATTTTCTTTTACATTTAACTCATCCAATCTATAGGAAGACAAACAGGAGAAATTTGCTTCCTTAATTAAAGAGCATGACATATTTTGTAGTTTAATAAGATCCCAGAAAAATGTATCTACCGGCAAATCAAGTGACATTACACAACTCAAACATATAACAAACATTGTTTTTTAATAATAGTTGTAGATTCATCTACCTACACACTTTATTTTTATGTTGTTTTTGGGAATGTGTTCTGCTATCTTCTTTCCCATTCCTTTGGAAATATGGTTTAGAATGTTTTTACAACTTAATCTTGCATGCAAAATCCTTCTCATGTCCAAGCCATTAAGCCCCTATACCCAAATGTCAACAGGCAGATCAGTGAAATGTCTATTCAATTTTCCTAACTTATAAGCAGTATAGATCATTTCTAACGGCAGTATCAAGGTGATGTTGCGTCATTTTGCCAATTCCTCAATCCAAACTTGTATTCACAGCTTCTTTTCTAAAATTTTCGGCCTTTCCACAGTGGAGAGAATTTTCATGAATAAAAAATATATATATTTCTGAGGCTTGTTTGTTGAATTTCTCTTGTAGCTCAATAATAGGTCACCGGACACTGTAACCATTTCTTTGTTGATTTGACTCCCGTACTTACTCGTGGGCCGATACCCTGCTCAGTAAATCTGCTATATAATGAGCAGCCTAACTTTCCATTTTAACAACTAACCAGCTATATTCTTTAAAATATTAATTATATTGATCTTTTGATCAGCATTCGGCATATTCCTTCTTATAGACTTTAGAAGCTTTTGAGGCACAGTTTTCTTGATCTAAGTCGCCAGTGAACCCAGAAAATTCACCACCGGACATACAGTCACCACATGTGGTAGCAATATTTTCACATTCTAGTCTTCTTATCTTTAATATTTTCATCACGTAATTTCGGTCATTTTACTTGAACGTGTGCATCATCAGAGTTACCCTCCCTCTTCTTGGCTGATAACTATTTAAGCAAACTCATTTTTACTTCATACCTACTTCGTATGAAGGAATATATTACCTAGAAACTACAGTGAATCCACAAGGACATAACTGGGTGAGCTGGGTGTGTGGTTAGGGGCATGAAGCTGTGATCTTGTTTCCGGGAGATAGTGGGTTCAAACTCCACGGTCGGCAGCCCTGAAGATGGTTTTCCGTGGTTTCCCATTTTCACACCAGGCAAATACTGGAGCTGTACCTTAATTAAGGGCACGGCCGCTTCCTTCCCACTCCTAGGCTTTTCCTATCCCATCGTTGCCATCGGTGCGACGTAAAGCAAATTCTAAAAAAAAAAATCATATAAACATTACAATGAAACGAAAATTACAAACATTTTATCATACAATCAATCCAGCATGAGAATATATGTATTCGTGGATGTGATGTTCTTTGGTCAAAGAGCGTAGAAATGTTCTCTCTTTATACATGGTCTCTGGCGATCTTCAAATTAATGCGGGATTTTTAAACAACTGTCACACCTCTTTTTAGAGTTCAGTCAAGTAATTAACATAGCTTTTTACTGAAACGTTAACATTCAACATTGTTTTTACTGGAACGGTGTTCCTGTGTGTTCCCTCTCAAATACAGCACTGTGTACACCTCAAAAAGTTTGGAATATTTGGTAGGGCGTTTGTAGTGCTGTTTTAAGTAGTAGAGAGCACTGCATAAACACAAGTAATACGATTGTTTGTTTACAATACAGCAGATGTCACTGCCTACGGTTTGTGTTGAGCCTGGGGTGAACTGTGCCATTTCAGCCGAAGACTGGTAGTAGTGCAGCACGAGCTTCATCTAGTGTTTACGTTTTATGTGCATTGAGTATTTCCCAGTTAGACCGAGCCAGAATTGTTGCATTCATTCAGAGTGAACATACGCAAGCATAGGGATTACTCACAGTGCATTGTCAAGAACGTAGAAAAGGTACGATGCGTCCAATGATGTGATTGACAAACCAAGGGAAAGTCGACCGAGGTTGACAACATAACGTCAAGATCGGTATAATCGCGTAACTGCGCAGAGGAGACCAACTTCGACTGCTCAACAATTACGAGATGCCTTCTTGAGGGCAACCGGGGTCCGTATATCCGCACAAATTGTACATAATTGGCTGCATAGTGCCCAATTAAGATCATTTCGACCGATTCGACATGTTCCGCTACAGAATCGACATCGTATTGAGAGGAAACGATGAGCCAACCATCACGACTGGGGGCTGGATGAATGGCAAACTATCATGTTTGCAGATGAAACGCAGATATCACTTAGCTCAGATACACGGCGACAACAGGTGTGGAGGCGTAAATGACGTGGTGGAAATTACCAGCATGTTCAAGAGTTGCATGAATTTGGTGGTGGTGGTGGTGGTGGTGTTGTAATGTTTGGCCTTGACTTAAGTTTGGCCGTCGTACACCTTTGATACTAATTCGAACTACGTTAACTAGCCAGCGGTATACCGATGAAATTCTTCGACTATTTCTACAACTCTTTAGGGACAAATATGGTGCTGAATTCATTTTTGTCCACGACAAAGCTCACTCCCATCGAGATGCATCAGTGAAGGACTTCATGAGTTAGGCGGATATCAACCATATGAATAGGCCAGCTAATTCACCGGACATGAACTAAGTATACACGGGGCAAGTTTGAAACAACTCCCAGACCTCATTAGTGCAGCCCAGGTGGAATAGGAACTTCTTCCTTCAGATGGCATCAATGTTCTGATCGTAATCATGCCACAGCGTGTCAGAGACCTAACATTGCCAGAGGAGGGCATACACGGTACTAAGGCAGAGTGAAGAAGGGATAACCTTCACTAAAACCCCACCCCTTTTAACCTTTCCATTACTACTTTTTATTTGCGTTCGATATTGGAAGAAAAAACCATTTGTAAAAGTTTACCGTTCAAGGTTGTGTGTCTCTGTGAAACAATAAAAACATTCTGTAACTTTATTGTTGCACTACATCCTTGATATTCCAAACTTCCTTCGGTGTCAGAGCAAATTAGTGTGCAGAACAGCACTTCTATTAAAATATCAGTTTAGAAACGGCAGAGAACTGCACGAATCATAATATTAATATCGTAACACTTCCCTATGTTACGCGATTTCACACTTTGTTTCCTGTTTCTTTCATTTATGTCTCTTCTTATGTTTGTGTTTTCTTTTTCAAAACTGAAGCAGGTTAAAAAGGTGCACGTAAACGTGTAATAGACGATCATCTTTTGTAAGCTCTATGTTCTTCCTAATATAGACAAATTCGTCCACATTTAACAATGTTACCGATCTACAGCATTTAAAATACTATGAATACCGAGCTGGTGGCTGCGTTGTTTGGGTCACGTAACTGTCATCTTGCATTCGGGAGGTTGTGGGTTCGAACCCCACTGTCAGCAGCCCTGAAGACGGTTTTCCGTGGTTTCCCATTTTCACACCAGGAAAATGCTGGGGATGCACCTTAATTAAGGCCACGGCCGCTTCATCCCCACTCCTAGACCTTTCCTATCCCATCGTCGCCATGAGACCTATCTGTGCGGGTGCGACGCAAAACTAATTGTGAAATGATCCTACGAGTGTCCTATTGTCATAAATGATATACACCATCGTTGAAAACTAGTAAGTTAATGACATGTGTATGAAGTATACGTTGTTAAAGCTACAAATAATACAGACATGCCCAGTGCAATGGCACGTCAACATTCACACCCCTAGATGCAGGTGAAGGCAGTGCATGACGTCGTCTTTTTTATACAAACACCTGCAGCTTCTACGTCCCAAGTAAGAGGCGTAAGTAAATTCTGTAAACTTTACCTTCCCTGGAGTACGCCTTGTCAGAACAATATGAATTCACTGTTTTACAAAACCTATACCTAAGGAGGGTAACAAGGCTTGAACTAATCTCATCTAGTTCTGCTATTCATTCGGTTCCAGCCAGCCAAGATTCACAATTGCATGCGTCCAGGGCGGTCCAGTACGCACTACATCCCACTGGAATATTTTTACTATTCTTCAAACCGAGTGAGTCAGCCTTTAGCCGTTAGCCCTTTACCATCCCATCGTCACCATAAGACCTAACTGTGTCGGTGCGACGTAAACCAATTTTTAAAAAAACTTTAGATGAACTTATTAGTATAACTGTCATGTTGCTTCGGATCCTATTCGTTCATTTTTTACGTAAATATTTGCGTGTAATCATCTTTAATCTTGGCCTTCCATTTTGAAGTCTTCATTTGCCTTTAATAGATTCTTATGAAAAAACCTTATACTATTCTCATAATAAATAGAAATACAGTACAATTCTAAAAATAATGATACTAGTTTTATGTAGCAATAATTACTTTTACGGTTTTCGGGGACGCCGAGGTGCCGGGAATTTTTCCCACAGGAGTTCTTTTATGTGCTGGTAAATCTACCGACACGAGGCTGTCTTATCTGAGTAACTTCAAATAACACCGGACAAAGCCGGGGTCAAACCAGCCAGCTAGGCCTCAGTAGGCCAGTGCTCTAAGCTACTCATCGCGTCAAATAAAATTATTCTGAACCGTACTCAATGAAATCCACGCACCAGTACGTGCATCAGTCAACATGGAAACAGAATCGGAGTTGGTACTCTAAGCTTATTTCTGCCACCTATTGTACAACACGAGAGTTTCTAATCCATGTTTAGCGGAAAGCGACTCCTCGATGGCGACAATTTGACTTTATTTCAATAGTGTATCATATTATACGTCCGGTGCCTTGGCTGAATGGTCAGCGTACTGGCCCTGGGTTCAATACCCTCCATCGCATCTTGTAAATTCCTCTAGCTCGGGAACTGGGTGTTTGTGTTCATCTTAATAGACATCCTCACATACACAAAACAGATTACAATACAACACTACAGAAACACGCATTAGCGAATACATTCTTTCACATAGGGTTGGCGTCAGGAAATGCAACTGACCGTAAAACTACGCTAAATCCATTCAAAATATCGACCTTAGGTAACTGGGAATAGACCAGGAAGAAGAAGAAGAAGAAGAAGAAGAAGACTGTATTACAATACACACTTAAAGGTTAAATATAAAGAATCCATGACTTTTACAGGAATTTAATGCTGAAAACTTTTCTTAGCAGACAAAGTAGAGGGTCCCCATACTATGAAAAACATGACATTAAGCAATTTCCTTACTTGTGCCGAAAGTTTAAGGACTGAATGGACCGGAAAGGTTTAAAATTGTGAGCCTTGGATAGCTCTATCAAAGTAAAAAGAAACAAATTTAGAAAAATCGCTTCCGGCCTAAATCAGTTCCGGCAAAAACACCTAAAATCGCTTGATTCTTTACTCGTTTTATTTTTATTATAATCGTAGCCAAATTAACTTATTTACACAATTCTTTCTGTAATGTGTTCCTTGGTTCAATACCATAAGGTGTTTTTTTGATTTTTTGAGAAATGTCCACACCGAATGTAGTTATACGGGCTTAAGTGAAACAATGCATTGACTCACATTAGCGCTCGTAGTGGTCTTTAAGTGAAACGATGCATTGACTCACATTAGCACTCGTAGTAGTGCTTGAGTGAAACAATGCATTGACTCACATTAGCGCTCGTAGTGGTGCTTGAGTGAAACAATGCATTGACTCACATTAGCGCTCGTAGTGGTCTTTAAGTGAAATGATGCATTGACTCACATTAGCACTCGTAGTAGTGCTTGAGTGAAACAATGCATTGACTCACATTAGCGCTCGTAGTGGTGCTTGAGTGAAACAATGCATTGACTCACATTCGCACTCGTAGTGGTGCTTAAGTGAAACTCTGCATTGACTCACATTAGCACTCGTAATGGTGCTTAAGTGAAACAATGACCGAGCTCGATAGCTGCAGTCGCTTAAGTGCGGCCAGTATCCAGTATTCGGGAGATAGTAGGTTCGAACCCCACTGTCAGCAGCCCTGAAGATGGTTTTCCGTGGTTTCCCATTTTCACACCAGGCAAATATTGGGGCTGTACCTTAATTAAGGCCACGGCCGCTTCCTTCCCACTCCTAGCCCTTTCCTGTCCCATCGTCGCCATAAGACCTATCTGTGTCGGTGCGACGTAAAGCAATTAGCAAAAGAAAAAAAATGAAACAATGTATTGACTCACATTAGCGCTCGTAATGGTGCTTAACTGAAACAATGCATTGACTCACATTAGCGCTCGTAGTGGTGCTTAAGTGAAACAATGCATTGTCTCACATTAGCACTCGCAGTGGTGCTTGAGTGAAACAATGCATTGACTCACATTAGCGCTTGCAGTGGTGCTTAAGTGAAACAATGCATTGACTCACATTAGCGCTCGTAACGGTAGAAAAAGGCAACTGCTAATCTAATCGACCGGATTACGATGATTAAGAAATGGATTGTAATTTTTAGAAATAAATAAAGAATATATTCTCATACTTTATTATATTTTATTTACCGAAAATTCTTAGCTCATATCCGTAGGAAGTTTTCAAAAGTGAGTTGCTTGCCTGAAGGGCTAAAAGTGTGGATTCTTTCTGAACCAGCCGGAACAATTTTTCCGCCCTTGAATCCGGGGCAATGCCGGTTTTCAGGAACGTATGGTGACCCTAACTGCAAGTGAAAGGGAAAAAAAGAATAGAATTAGTCATGACAAAGTCGTCCATTCTCTTGTAAACAGTTGAATTCAGACTGAAGAGTGGGGCTCTGCGCTAGCTAATTCGCCGCTTTACCATTCACGTCATGTGACATGTATTTCTTGGTTCATGAATGAACACTGTACTGTACATATGAACATGCCCTGGCTGGCAGACCTACAGGGATCAGGTCGTCTGCGAAGTTCGTGTCAGTGGGGATGCACCCCTGTTATTGTTTGAGTGCGCGTATAAAGAAATTTAATTTATTGCTGTATGCTTGTATATGACGGAAATTTCCTTTGGTGAGTGCTACATTAACTACTCTGACTGCCCCTTTTTTTTCAGTCTTCTTTTTTCTAATTTAACAGTCACCCCATACTTTCGAATATCTCTCTAACCGCTGGTTGTGTACGCTATTAATTGCTTGTTTCTCCCTTCTTCCGTTTGTGTGATTTTGAGTCTAATAAGGTTCGTTATATTTCTAAAAAACTTTGATTGACAGAAAGTAAGATACAGTACGTACAGCTAGCAAAGGCGGGTCAGGGGACTGTCGACAAGAATCTCAACGCAACTTACAGCAAAGAACGATAGTGAGTCTAAAGTTACATGTTGAAAACGCTACGTTTCATCAGGAGCGGCAATTAGGGGGGGGGGGGAGGGGAGGGGCAGTCCCCCCCCCCCACACTCTGTGGGGAAAATATTACGGTTTTATTCTATTTTAGCCTCCTGAAACTAGGAATTATATAAAAAAGTGCAAACCCTATTGTCTTTTCATGTAATTATTTCCTTTAATTTCTTTAATTACTAAGAAAAATAGTTAGCAGATATGAAGCCTCCGTGGCTCAGGCGGCAGCACGCCGGCCTCTCACCACAGGATACCGTGGTTCAAATCCCGGTCACTCCATGTGAGATTTGTGCTGGACAAAGCGGAGGCAGGACAGGATTTTCACCTGGTACTCCGGTTTTCCCTGTCATCTTTCATTCCAGCAACACCCTCCATTAACATTTCATTTCATTAATCATTGCATAAGAGGAGTGCGACAGGCTTCGGCAGCCGGTACATTTACTATCCTCGTCGCTAGATGGGGCTTCATTTATTCCATTCTTGACCCGGTCGAATGACTGGAAACAGGCTGTGGATTTTCATTTTCACTTAGCTGAAATACGCACTAAATGTCGTTTGCCGCGGCTAACCGAATTGTACAGCGCCACAGCAAGTAGTGGAGACCCGCGGAGCAATGTGTAGTATGTTCTGCGACGAAGGGTAGCAGGGGTATATTTTATGCCAAATATATATGTATATTTTATTGTCGCGCGCATTAGTCGGTCTGACAGTCTCATTGAGTCAATCTGTCTGTTGAGTTCTATCTAGTGTCTTTAAATTACGTACTATCCCGGCATTTGCCCGGAGAAGAAGTGGGAAAACACGGAAAACCACTTCAAGAATGGCTGAAGGGGGAATCGAAGCCCCCTCTACTCAGTTGATCTCCAGAAGCTGAGTGGGCCCCGTTTCAGCCCTCGTACCACTTTTCAAATTTCGTGGCCGAGCTGGGAATCGAACCCGGGCCTCCATTAGTGGCAGATAATCACATTAACCACTACACCACAGAGGCGGACGGTTTCCCGTTTTCAAAGTAGGAAAATGTTGGGGCTGTACCTTAATTAAGGCCACGGTCGCTCCGTCCCCAATCCTAGCCATTTCCTATCCCATCGTTGCCGTAAGACCGGTATTTGTCAGTGTGACGTAAAACAAACAGCAAAAAAGAAATTATTAAGTCAGCACGGCGACTTAGCATTCTTGACTGGGTCCACTATCTCTCATATCAAACAGGGTATTAGACTGGGACTCCCACTAATAGTACGTAGTTTGCTTCAGAACAATGGAGAGAGAATGTGTTTTTGAAGGCCTAAATAGCTACTCTTGTGGTAAGAGATTCGCTGAAAAACTTGTACCATTTAACAAATGTAAACCGGCCTACGGTATTTACGTTTCCAGAAATCTTACTTTGTAGGCATTCATCAACTCTCCAAAGGCGAACGGATGAGTATTCTACAGCTGAAAATAATCATATACAAGTACGCTTAAGAAACTTCTTTAAAGAGTTTAATTAACAGTTTAATAGTGAACACACTGCTTATTTAGGAGTCATTGCCATGGAGCAACGGCTGCGAACACTGCTGTCTCCAGGGGCCTGTCCCCCTACGTACTTCGCTCCATGACGTCAGTGCGAGTACTGTGTGACTGCAAATGTCGTCACTGATGTACGGTATGAAAACGTACCTTGGGTATGAATGTTGTCAGGTATGCTTGGAGCGTCCTTCATACGCACGACTTGAGAAACAAAACTCAATAACCAAAAAATGTCGGAAATTTATGTCCTGCGTGAACTCTTCATTATAACTGATAAGATTTGAACATTATGGATCAATAAATTCAAACTTAAGCTACACCTCAATGAAATTTATGTACCGAGAATTTTAAAACGCTGCCTGGCCATGGAATTGGAAGTTTCAAGGCCTCTGGCACTGTTCATTCATAGAAGGTCACAAGTCTAGGAAATTGACTGATCATGTTCCCACTTGCATCCTTGAGTTAAACAATGTAGGCCTGGTACATGAATAATCCCTGGCATAGTCTAACAAAACCAAAGTGGTGGTGGTGGTGATTATTGTTTTTAAGAGGAAGTACAACTAGGCAATCATCCTCTACTAACAAAACCAAACTTGGTGAATTAAAGGAAATTAGTAATAACAATAATAATACAGGTCCGCCACAGTCGTGTAGAGGTTAGTGTGATTAGTTTCCACCCTCGGAGACCCGGGTTCGATTCCCGACTCTGCCGCGAAATTGGAAAAGTACGAGGGCTGGAACGGGGTCCACTCATCCTCAGGAGGTCAAGTGAGTAGTGAGTGATTCGATCCCCAGCTCAGCCATCCTCGAAGCGGTTTTCAATGGTTCCCCATTTCTTCTCCAGGCAAATGCTGGGATGGTACCTAACTTAAGGCCACGGCAACTTCCTTCCCTCTTCCTTACCTATCTCTTCCAATCTTCCCATCCCCCACAAGGCCCCTGTTGAGCATAGAAGGTGAGACCGTCTGGGCGAGATACTGGTCCACCTTCCCAGTTGTATCCCCGACCCAAAGTCTCACGCTCCAGAACACTGCCCTTGAGGCGATATAGGTGGGGTCCCTCACTGAGTTCGATGGAAAAACCAACCCTGGAGGTTAAACGGATTAAGAAAGAAAGAAGAAAAAAAGAATTCGTTTTCTGTCCCATTATCTACTCACAGTCCGACTCGTTGGCTGAACGGTCAGCGTACTGACCTTCGGTTCAGAGGGTCCTGGGTTCGATTCCCGGCCGGGTCGGGGATTTTAACCTTAATTGGTTAATTCCAATGGCACGGGGGCTGGGTGTATGTGTTGTGTTCATCATCATTTCATCCTCATCACGACGCGCAGGTCGCCTACAGGCGTCAAATAGAAAGACCTGCACCTGGCGAGCCGAACCCGTTCTCGGATATCCCGGCACTAAAAGCCATACGACATTTCATTTCATCTACTAACAAGAAAAGATTCAGAGTTGCAGATTTTATTTTTATTATCAAGAGTAGTGAATCCCTTGAGAACGATCAGAAATAAAGTCACCAGTAAATATATTTTAAATACCCACTTTCCAATTTTTCACAGTATTGATTAGTATGGAATTCACTGTAGGGTAACTGTAGCCAGACTTCTTAAGTTTTACTATTTCAGAAAAAGTTATTATGTATTATTAATTATAACAAAGAGACTTCTCACTTCAGGAATCGTTTTGTTACGCTGTCATTACTGTTTTGAACACTTGCATTAATAATGCACTTCTTAAGTTACTGTATATTGTGAAACCGATCAAATCAAACTCATAAGTGATGTTCGGGTCAGTTAACCAAGTCGATGAAAGGACCTCTTTATAGGCAACAAAAGACAACTTCATGCAATCTATATAAATAAAATAAGAGTTTTGTCTGTACATTGCTCAGAATTTGAAAATAATGCTATTTCTGTATCGGTCATGTCCACAGTAACCAGGAAATGCATTTTTTTACTTTTCCGTAATTTCTGTCTGTCTGTCTGTCTGTATGTATGTATGTATGTATGTATGTATGTATGTATGTATGTATGTACACGCATCACTAGAAAACGGCCAAAGATAATTTAATGAAAATCAGTATACAAAGTCGGGGAATAAGTCGCTACAATCTAGGCTATAAATACTTTTATTCACGCTGATAGAAATGGTAGTTTAGGGGAAGGCCTAAAATTTCATTTCAAATATTTATGTTTTTAGTAGTCCTATCTTCATAAAAATTGGTATGCAAAGTCGAGGAATACGTCGCTACAATCTAGCCTATGAATAATTTTATTCACGCAGAGTGAAATGGTAGTTTAGGGGAAGGCCTAAATGTAATTCTCAGATATTTATATTATTAGTTGTCGTATCGATAAATACTACATAACCAAAGTTATAGAGAATTAAATTTCCGACCATTCATGTCTTATACATTTTTACCGTACCGGCTAGGATAACACAGATATTCATGAATTTGTATTTTTGTTGGTAAGTCCATAACGCCGAGCCACGAGAAAATGGGTTAACAGAATTGAATGAAAATCGGTATAGCCTATAGAGTCGGGGAAAAAGAAGCTACAGTCTAAGCTATAAACAACTTTATTCATCCTGGATGAAATTGTAGTTTGGGGGAAGGTGCCTAAAATGTAATATTTAAATACCAATGTCATTGGTCCTAACGAAAAGTACTATATATAAAAAAGTTTGAATACAATTTCCGATCATTTATCTCTTATTCAGTTTTACCGTACCGACTATGACAAGAGTGGTATTTCAGAGTCGGAAGAAAACCAAATGGGAAGGCCTATAATATGGAACAATGACATTACATTGACCATTGTTTATTGTGATGTTCTTTGTCTCTTATGCTGCCTCTCAACTCCGATAGATGGGATTACTGCTGCGTACGGAGTATAACAGCCTGACTGAATATTGGCGGGAAATAGTCAGGGAGTTAGAACACTTTCTTCTTTAGCATGCCATTCCTCTCGTTCATATATTTTCTTATACAGTTGGTACGTAACAAGCTGGTTCATCATAGTATTTCAGCTATTCGATCCCTTCTCTGACGCGCTGTTTTGAATAAGCAGTGTGCATACTTAAGGCAGAGCCTCACTTAGTAGTAGTAGTAGTAGTAGTAGTAGCAGTAGTATGGCCTGGTCTAGAACAACAATTTAGGCCTTTTCCAAATTATAGCACCACAATATTCGCTAAATAACTCAAAATTCAACTCTGAAAAGAGCCGTTTCTTAAGAAAAGCTTCTTTATCCTCACTTTTGAAGAGGGGGGTTTCTCTTCTGGCTTGGAGAAAGAATTTGCCTTCAAGTCAGATAGATTTTTCCGCCGCCAGTGTAGTGAATTGATATTTTCCGACTCATCGGGTACTCCTAAGAAACAGAATAGTAATTGGGCATAGTTTTTGCCCTGGGAGCCTCCACTATTCGTCCCTCTCCCCGCCGAAGAGTGTTCGCGGATCACGGCTGTCTGCGGTTTGGTCATTCCAGGTCTGGAATTTTGGACTGTTAGATAGGCAGTGTAGTCCTGTTCGTTAAAAGTGAGAAAATGTGTGGTGTTTCATTTGAACGAGTATTTCGTAATATGAAAGCATTGCTTTTAATCGCGCCATTCCTATTGACGTCATTGTATGTTCATTTCAGTTGGGAAAACCACTAAGACAGTCTTTCTGAGGACGTAAAAAAGGCATTATAATGAAAACAACCCAACCTGATTATGACTGATGGTATGAAATTGGGTCTACCATTACAGTGAAAATTCTCTCAGTCTCTATATGAGAAAAGATGTTTGGTGACCTCCCGTTGCATTTCTAGGGTAACGTTAAGAGCTATACAATTTAAGACAATCTTGCTCACAACGTGTACACTACCTAACCTAGAATTCTGTATACAATGTAGAATTCCGTAGCGAAGCACGGGTACATTAGCTAGTACTTAATAAATTGCTACAGACGGAGTCGGCCGTGCGATTAGCGTCGCGCAGCTGTGAGCTTGCGTTGGGGAGATAGTGGGTTCGAATCCCACTGTCGCCAGCACTGAACATGGGTTTCCTTGGTTTACCGTTTTCACACCAGGCAAATGCTTGGGCTGTACCTTAATTAAGACCACGGCCGCTTCCTTCACACTCCTAGACCTTTCCTATCCCACCGTCTTCATAAGACCTATCTGAGTTGTTGCGACGTAAAGCAACTTGTAAGATTAAGAAGAAGAAGAAGAAGAAGAAGAAGAAGATCGAGAACAAGAAATTGCCTTCAGATCTAATAGATCTATAATTCAATACAGTATTCAGATGTAAGCTTAAAACTGCTTAATCATACATCCTTTCTACTCAATGCAAGAATAATTTAAAATTAACGATTTCTCTAAACAAGTTGCTTTACGTCGCACCGACACAGTTAGGTCTTATGGCGTATATGCGACAGGAAAGGCTAGGAGTGGGAAGGAAGCGACCGTGGCCTTAATTAAGTTACACCGCAGCATTTGCCTGGTGTGAAAATGAGAAACCTGGAAAATCATCTTCAGGGCTGCCGACAGTGGAGTACGAACCCACTACCTACCGAAAACTGGCCGCACTTAAGCGACTGCAGCTATCAAGCTCGGAGAAATTAATGAGTTTGTTGCATATTGAAATTACATGTTACTCTGTGTAGTGACTATATATAGAGAGAGAGTTTTATTTTCATCGACAATGTCTATTATACGTAAAATACGGCATGACAATAAATTCCACAGGCAGAGGCAAATCTAACGCACCGGGGAAATCGCGGACTGGAGCAGGTCCCGTCTGACCGACAGCGCAAGCGACCGCGACCTCGCCGGGAAAGGCCGTAACATGATGCGGTGGAGTACTCTAATATATTTAACTGGCTACTACTACTACTAACACGTATTATGCATCCTGTAATAACTGGCAATTTATGGTTATGAAGGATTTGTTTTACCTACACTTTGCAGGAGCTGTTGAAAATGCTCACCATTCGTATCCAAGCACAACTCGAGTGGCGTGGAAGATTTTGCAAAACTCGTTGCAGTTCTTCTTGACTTATACTGCATATAAGCCTATGTGATGTCTTGCTCGACAGCCAGAAGAGTACGAGGGTTGTTTATGAACACTTTCTGTTTGAGAGCACCTCAAAGATAAGCTTCTTCTTCTTCTTCTTCCGTCGCCATGTTTTACGACCGGATGACCTTCCTGACTCCAACTCTATATGGGGGGATGTAATTACTATTGCGTGCTCGTGTGGTGGTTAGTAATGTGATGCGTTATCTGAATATGAAGAAGAAAGTGTTGGAAAACACCCAGTCCCCGAGCCAGAAATATTAATCAGATGCGATTAAAATCCCCGACCCAGCCTAGAATCGAACCCGGGACACTCTAGACCAAAGGCCTCAACGCTGACCAATCAACAACGGTGTCGGACTCTGTGCCTTAAAAATAATAAACTCAAGTAATTAAGTCCGGCGAACGGGAGCGAGGGTAAAGTCCACGGCTAATTACTAATTAATCAGATCTCAAGTCACACATGTTCCAATGAACAAACCGCCGTGTGAGCTGTTGCGTTATACTTCTGGAAGTTCTTCTTATTCTTATTCTGCTTCCGTAACATTTCAGCGAAGTCACAAAATGTTATAAATCATATGGAACTCCGAATTCACTGTGTCGTATAAGAAACATAGTTCCAATTGCCCGTCGCATAGTGGTCACGCACCATACCCAATATATTTGGTCGGGTAATGGGACTTTGTGAATTACATGCGGATAATCGATGTGCCAGTACCGTGCATTCTGACCGGTCACATGTCTTCCAGGCTTCACCGCTCAGTACGAATAGTATGGGGTCCACAATTCCGTCATACACGGAATGTAAAATTCACCTACAGAAATTAGAGCGCTCAGCCGGATCTCTAGGGTTTAATTTATCAGCCGTTGACGCATTATATTTACGAAATTTGACCTGTCAAAACAGAACGCTTAGAAGCGCCACTTTCTTGAGCGAGCCGCCGAGTGGATTTCTGCGTACTAATTTCCATTCTAACACGAATGTCTTCAAGCGTCTCGTCAGCCGAAGTCGTTTCAGACATTTTTTTCTCTCATTTTTTTTCTCAACGGATCCTGTTTCTCGCCACTTTATAATCATCTGCACAGTGGTACCTTTTGTTGGCCAAATGGTCTCCAGATAGCGTCTGTGAAAATGACGTAAGCATTTCTCATACTGTTCCTTTTTTTTTAAGTTGCTCTCAGCGAAAAATATTCGTTGTTGTCTTCTTTATCGCATTTTCACTGAAACACGACTTATCTGTTCATATAAGTAATTTTATTTATTTATTTATTTATTTATTTATTTAATCCATTTACCCACCAGGTTTGGTTTCTCCCCCGGACTCAGCGAGGTATCCCACCTCTACCGCCTCAAGGGCAGTGCCCTAGAGCGTGAGACATTTGGTCGAGGATACAACAGGAGAAAATGACCAGTACCTCGCCCGGGCGGCCTCACCTGCTATGCTGAACAGGGGCTTTGTGGGGAATGACCTCAGCCATTCTCGAAGTGGTTTCCCATTTCTTCTCCAGGCAAATGCCGGGATGCCCTGGAGAAGAAATGGGAAACCACTTCGAGAATGGCTGAGGTGGGAATCGAACCCCCTTCTACTCCGCTGACCTAAGACTGAGTGGACCCCATTCAAGCCGTCGTATCTACTGTCCGGCTCCGTGACTAAATGGTTAGCAGTTCGACCTTTGATCTAAGGAGTCCCTGGTTCGATTCCCGGCCGAGTTGGGAATTTTAACCTTTATCGGAAGATCTGCATCAGGCCTCTCCGGATGCTACACGCAATTATTATTACTTATTTATTTAACGCCGCTTCGCCCTCGGACTGACGATCATTTCCGAATCCCACTAACAAGAAGCATACTGAATCATCAGCCATTTAAATGGGAATACAACTATGAAAGTATCACACAGCTCTCTTGATGAGACAGGAATTTCGAAAGGCTAGGCAAGTAAAAATATTATTATTACCTTACAGTAAGGTGCCTTCGCAACAAACGCTAGGGAAACTATGGAATAAACCTAAAGCAACGTTAGAAAAAATGAGAATACCAATATACAAAACAAAATGGAGCACATGATTTGCTTTCTGGCTTAACTGCTGGCTTTTTACCCCGATTGGCAACTACACGGACCGAAATTTTCACCTGAAGAAATCACCTGGCGTCAGGAGAGGTATCTTCCCTTTAAAAATTTAACAAGTTCCTTTACGTCGCACCGACACAGATAGGTCTTATGGCGACAATAGGCTAGAAGCTGGAAGGAAGCGGCCGTGGCCTTCATTAAGGTACAGCCCCAGCATTTGCCTGGTGTTCAAATGGGAAACCACGGAGAACCATCTTCCGAGCTGCCGACAGTGGGGTTCGAATCCACTATGTCCCGAATACTAGATACTGGCCGCACCTAAGTGACTGCATCTATCGAGCTCGGTGGAAAGGTATCTAGCTTTAAATCCAAGAAGTCACTTGGGCAAGCTAAATATCTTAATATAAAAGACCCTCTTAAGTGGCCAGAACGTGTAATAAATCAAGAATTTTCCCTGTTCCCATGCGAATAATGATCTCGACTAGCAAAAAAGTAACATTCATTCTTTCCTTCAACAGAGATACAAGTCCCTTTATTTCTTTGCAATGCCCATTGGCCTACACTGAGTTTTTACTCAATGTACATACTCCTGCCCTCCAGTTAGACTCATTAACTGCCGTTATCGTCATGTCAGGTTCGATTACCGGTCCTGTCAGATATTTAAGATTGATCCATCTCTGATGAGATATAGGTGTCTACGCTGTGCCTTCCGGCCTGGGATAGGAAAAGCAACTTTCATCAAACTGCTTTAGTCAGTTCATCGATAGCCATGTAGCATCCTCACCGGTTTCTCATCAGGGCGGCCGCGGCTCAAATCCCCGCCAATGCATATGGGATTATATAAATGAACAGTTGCATTCCTATGGTTCGGATTCCATGTAGAGCTGGTAGACCCACGGCTATGACTACAATGTCAACGGTTACATAAAATTACAAGCTTCTTTTTTTTCTTACTATCTGAATATGTCTGAGGTATGAGTGTAGTAATGCGGGCTTGGGAGAATGTTATTATAACACATTCCGGCTTGGTGAAGAAAGCAAAGGTAAACTACTTCACTCCTCATTTCCCAAGTAGGCCTACTTTCCTTTAAAGACACTTGATTGAACTGCTAGGGAACCATCCAGGTCAACGTATAATTGCAGTATGTCCTCAAAAGCAGCCATCTATAGCAGTGGCGAAGCGCGAACTAAGTAAGGGGGTAGACAGAGATTTCTTTTATTTAAACTGTTTTAATCATATTATTATATGGAATTCTGTTTTCGACGCATACATCTGTATTCAGTATTATATTAATGACTCTGAAAATAAGACAAACCCTATAACAATCTATAACCCTACGTGCACTTGCTTTATTTTTAAATATAGACGAAATAGGCCGCGGGAGTTGTGAAATAACAACATACTTTTAGAATAAAAATAGCAATATATTTCATTGCTATGTAGATTTAATAAGATAAATAAGAAATAAATAGTTGTTCGTACAAGTCACCTTAAACAATATTCTTGTAAATGAGTTTAATCCGCCTGTCCTTCATTTCGGCAAATACTGTATATCTATTACTCTCGTCTTGAAGTCAGGCGTCTTGCTAAAATTCCACAGAAATTTCTTCTCTATAGCTAGAGTTCCCAAGTTAGACAGTCTCTGGTTGGTCATCCAATTCTTTAAATACGTTTTAATTCATTTGAATGCACTCATAGCACGTTCACTAGAAACTGACTTTAACGGAATATACAGCATCAAGTTAAGCAATTTTTTTCCGTATGCGTACTCTGGACTAGCTTATTAAGACTGGAAGGCAATAGTTGTTGGGGTTATAATACCGCAACTAATATTGGCGGACAAGAAAATGCACGTACCTGAAGGGTTTTGATGCTGTCATTCATTTATTAGGTGTAAGTTCACTATACTTCGTATTTAAATATTATTAATTTATTTTTAGACGTGTCTTATAATAAAGTAAATTCAAATTAATAACATTAAAAGCATGTCGAAGATGGCAGCCAATAAGAGCACCTTTATAAGAGAGATCCAAATACTAGCCAATGAGAGACGCTAGTAAGTCTGTCCACTGGGCGGAGACATCTCGCTATAGGAAAGTCATAGTTCCACAGTCAGCACCTACAGATAGCGTTAGTGTTGCTCTATCTGAAAGCTTTGAAAATCAAAGGGAAAATACACAGAATGGACAGCGTCTACTTTCGCCTACGTGCTTCGTGTAACTAACGCGAGCCTTAGCATTGCGGAAGCGAGACGAAAATAAGAAAAGCGGGGAATACAACAATGTCACGAATCTGGAAATAATTAATAATTAATTGAATTAACTAGACAATATTTCTTTCACAAAATGTTAAGGGTACACGCTGTCTACCCTGTCTCCCCTGACGCTTCGCCCCTGATCTATAGTCACATGGGAAATGAACGGGGTTGTTAGTTGGGCAGCTAAATGAAACTTGCAGAAAGCAGTCATATAGTAGACTACAAATGTGAAGTCTCTTTTGTCTGACCTAGAGAACGTTATGCATTACTAATTTCTATATTTGCCTACTGCAGCTGACTTGAATATTTTCTTTGTGTTGTTTGTCCATACGTCTTTATCTGAGTCTTTTGGGTGCATAAGTGAATATTGTGCTGATGACTGTGATCATCAAAATTTATCTTAAATTGTGTCTATCTCACTCTGTGCTTTTTCTCCTTACCCAAATCCTTGGGCTGTTATCCATCTTTTGCTAAAATATTATGGAGCATTGAATGGTGTTTCGACGGGAGAAGACAGAGACGTATTTAACCAAGTCTTTGAACTGCTTGACAAGAAAGAAGACAATATCATCAAAGATGCCAGAACACTTGGCTACAAGAACGTGTATTTTCATGATGAAGATGAACCTGACAACTTTGGTTATTCTGAAGACAATTATGATAAACAGATTTCTCCTCGTTGTCAAGAAGCAGTTAGATCATAGTCAGAATATGAACCATCTCCAAAGAGGTGAACATCTGACGACCCAAGATTGATTGAGAATATCTGGAAAAAGACCGGCTTTATTAGGCATATGATGGTGCAATAGTGGAAAAATTATCTTGAAGAGCATGATAGTCTTCTGTTGTCCATTGTCTTAAACTTCTGAAAAGGCATCAGATGAATTGTCTTATGCGCAATACTCGTTGCATCGACAATAAGGTTATTTTGGAAAAGCAAAAGAAGCGCAACAAGAAACTGACACACAGAATCTGGCTTATTTTAAGGAACTCGTTGAAGCTAATGCTTTTATTCATGACATAATATTACGTGGAATCACTCTGGAACATAAAAGGTGTTAATCCGAATATGCCTTTCACAGCATCGTAATCTTGAGTGATGACATAGTGCCAGTGTGCCACAGCTCCACCAATTTAATACACAAAGAATATGAAATAATTTTCCTCGCAAGAACATTTTATATTAAATTCAAAATTCAAAAAAATGTATGTGTTTCTGATTCTGCCTTCATCTGAATGAACCGGGCGAGTTGGCCGTGCGTGTAGAGGCGCGCGGCTGTGAGCTTGCATCCGGGAGATAGTAGGTTCGAATCCCACTATCGGCAGCCCTGAAGATGGTTTTCCGTGGTTTCCCATTTTCACGCCAGGCAAATGCTGGGGCTGTACCTTAATTAAGGCCACGGCCGCTTCCTTCCAACTCCTAGGCCTCTCCTATCCGATCGTCGCCATAAGACCTATCTGTGTCGGTGCGACGTAAAGCCCCTAGCAAAAAAAATCATTTGAATGAGCACGTGAACTGACGTGCGCTCTGGCGGCAGCTGTCGGAGTGTGTGAACCAAATCTCACAGGCACCGCTTCCAAAAATTAGACACTGTGTAAAAGACTGTTAGGCTTGGGTTTGTGTGTGTTGTTAAGAGTTGACGAAGTGACAATGGCTGCATGATGCAATGCTTCAATTTCATCCACTAGAGTGCTGCATGAAACAAGTACAAGTCAAACTGCTTTATATTTCAGCTACTAGAGTATAGTATATGGCAAGCATGATGTAGGCAAAACCCAGCGTTACTGATATAGTAATTTTGTCACTGTACCTAACGACTATTATATCTTTTAACGACAAGATATTCTTCGTTCTCTCATGTTATGATAGACACCTTTCTAATTTTTTTAAAAACTCTTATTAGCAACAGAAATAAATCTTTCTTTATTTATAATTTACCGGTAACAATCTTGGATGTTTCCAATGAATTTTGCTCTGTTTCATTAATGTAAGTTGACAAGACAGTTACTTTTACTTACCAGAACACAAGCACAAAATGTAAAAATTGCGGCCCCGTATGTTGACAATAGCTATGGTTATTTATTCCTAGCCGGGCTGAGTGGCTCAGACGGTGTAGGCACTGCCCTTCTGACCCCAACTTGGCAGATTCGATCCTGGCTCAGTCCGGTGGTATTTGAAGGTGCTCAAATACGTCAGGCTCGTGTCGGTAGATTTACTGGCACGTAAAAGAACTCCTGCGGGACTAAATTCCAGCACCTCGGCGTCTCCGAAGACCGAAAAAGTAGTTAGAGGGATGTAAAGCAAATAACATTATTATTAAAATTATTACTATTATTATTATTTATTCCTATGGGAGGCAAGTATGTGTTAATTTCTGTTCATTTGAAGGTGCCATTCATGTTTTTGGAACAAACACTTATGGTGAGAGGGCCCCACATATATTTCCTTCATAATTATCTTTTTTCTGAGAGGTTGTTAATTTGTTCGCTAATTTCCTTAAAACTAGAATTTTAAGAAAAATATGCTTGTGGATTAAAGTAAATATTTATATTAGTTTCTCAATTTATAAATTTGTTTCAAATGATACGGTACTTCATTAAAAGAACAATCTTGTACAAGAGCAGAGTTAAATAATATGATTTCATATAACTTATATCATAGGTAAATACGAGGGCAGATCAGAAAAATAAGTTACACTTCCCAGTTATGGCCATTTATTACACCACCTAGACAACAGCAACACGACTATAACGACATAGGCCTACACTGTAACGTCATTCTTCCACACAGTTTCCAAGAGACTCCAAACATTTCTGCGAACGCACAACCAACTTGTCGATGCCGGATGCATAGAAATTTCCTCCAGCGTTCTGCAACCACTTGGAGGAGACCTCCTCATCAGTCTGGAAACGTCGACCACCGAGCTCCGTTTTGAGCTTACCGAACAGGTAAAAGTCACATGGCGCTAGGTCGGGACTGTAGGGTGGATGTTGCCAGACCTCCCACTTGAAACGCTGCAACAGTTCTCTCGTTTGGCGGGCCTTGCGAGGTGTTGCGTTATCGTGCAACAAAATCACACCGGCGCTCAATTTCCCCCGGCGCTTCTCTTTAATCGCTTTACGCAACCGGTGCAACGTTTGACAATACGACGCCGCGTTGATCGTCGTTCCTTTCGGCATGAATTCCACGTGCAGCAAACCCTCCATGTCAAAGAACACTGTCGCCATAACCTTACCGGCTGAAAGTTGAACCTTGGCCTTCTTTCGTTGTGGTGATGAGGGGTGCACCCATACCATTGATGTTCGCTTCGTTTCGGGGGTGAAGTGGTGGACCCACGTTTCGTCGCCTGTGACGATTCGCCGCAGAAACCCGTTGCCGTCTGCGGCATAGCGTTGCAAAAATGCCAAGGAGGATTGGAAACGTTGTCCCTTGTGCTCATCGGTGAGAAGACGTGGGACCCATCTTTGACACAGCTTACGATATCCAAGGTCCTCGTGAACAATGGCGAACACACTGCCATACATGTTCAGCTGCGTCGCGATTTCTCTCATTTAAATGCGCCGGTTCTGTCTAATGATCGTATTTCCACTGTTGACCTTTGCACGGGTCCTGGACGTTGCGGGCCTGCCTTCGCGATGGTTGTCCGTGATATCCGTGCGTCCGGCTTCGAATAGCTGACGCCACTTTACGATACCTTGCCGGGAAATGGCCCGCTCCCCATACACAGCACTAATTTCACGATGAATGTCCCTGCAATTCTTCCTTTTGGTCCATAGGAATCGGATTGTCGCACGCACCTCATATTTGGAGTGAACGTCCATTGTATTTGGCCGTTATTCACACAATACTAGACGAGACACCACAGCGACCTGCCTAACAGACGTGTGGGCAGTGTCTGTCCGTTTCTCCGCTGTGCCCACGTTTGCGACACACAGCGCGCTGCTGTGGCGCGTTAGAGCAACTAACCTTTTGATCCACCTACGTAGGTCTGTACTTGCAACAGCGGCGATTAAGAGGGCATTGGGGGAGGGGGGCAGTCATATTTTTATTTCATTTTGGCCGACTGAAACTAGAAATTATAGGAATTATCAAAAACAGCAATTCGTACAAGCCCTGTTGTCTTATCAGCTAATTCTTGTGTTTATTTCCTTTAATTATTAACACAATTATGAGCAGAAATACGCACAAAATATTGTTCGTCCAGGCTAACCGATCTGTATAGCGTCACAGTACGTGGTGTAAGGAAGGGTAGGAGGGATATACTGTATATTTTTTTGCCAAGGTCATGGACGCTATAGTATGGTTCACCCACTTGCCGCGCGCATTCGTCAGTCTGGTAGTTATTTTGTGTCGTAGTTTCTTAGTGTGTAGTCAAATACTAAATGATTTTAATTGTATAATCATACTGTACCGGTACTTTTTAATTGTATTAAATGTGTTATATTATTCCTGTGAAGAAAATTGTATTATATAGTACTGAATCAGAATCTCAAAAAAACTATTATTACCGCACTTACCGTACATTGGTAAAATGTCAACCTTTACCTCTGTCGAAATTCGCTCAGAGAGCATGAAAAATCCTCACCCTTTTGTAGTTTTCCTTTATGAGGTTTGAGGTATATCCCCCCCCCCCCCCCCGCCCGTCCGCTATATACTACAAACCCGCGTACTGTTAGTTGTCTATCATTTTTGCCCCTGTACTTATAATTCCCTATCGGCGCTACTGTGTACTTGACACTGAATAACATGTCTCCAGATTCGATACAGGTAGTCAGATCTTTGAAGGGCACAAATATGTCCATTCAGCATTCTTATTGTATGATATCAGAATGTAAAAGATCTCTGTGACATCTCCGTGATGCATCTCTGGTGATATAGGCAGAGTTTACGGGAAAAAATAATTAAAATTCATCCATAAATCTATCAGCCTGCCCGGTGGCCATGATCGTTAGGGCATTAAAGTCTAAATTGTCTGACACCGTGGTCAGCCGGTTCGACTCGCGATGGTCGAAAAATCTTCATCAGAATGTTGGCTGGCTGGAATGGGGAGGTGGTGGTATACAATTTCTAATCACTAGATTGCGTTCCTAAAGCCTGGATTAAATTCCAAACCTCTCCACATTGCTTCTATGGAGTGAGGGCATATAACGCTGTTGATGGTGATTCATCTGTCGGATGGTGACATTAAGCCTTGAGCAGACCCCTTTGTGCTGTTCAACAGGAGTAGGCTATGTGCTGGCACAAGGTTTCACCCTTTCCCTTCATACTATCATATATCACGTCATTCATATCAACCCATTAACTACTCTGACGTCAGGAAGGGCATGGGGTCATAAAAACCCGCTATGACAGATTCATCTCACCTCATACCAGACTACGTAGAGAAACGGGACTAGGTTTGGACAGACAAACAAACAAACATCAATAGATCTATCATCAAATGCCTGGTTTCTCTGCCATCTGGTAGAATAAAATAGAATGCTGAAAGTGACAAGCAGCAGCCTAAATGACATCAATTTTTAAAATGCCTGAACACAGTAGTTGAGACCATATGATTTATTATTATTGTTAACATTATTGTATGATGATGATGACAACGATGATGGCAGGTTATTTATGGGTACTCTCTACATCACTCCATCTCTCCACTACCATATCACACTTCTTCTCCATCATTGTACCGGTATTCCAATCCAGGTTCTGTTGCCTTATACTTAAACTGGTCAATCTGCTGTAATCTGAGTCTTCCTTGACCTCTTTCTTTCATTTGTAATTCCATAGTTTTTTCCTAGCATTCATTCTTCATTCATCAGTTTAATTCACCTAGACTGCATCAGTCCACTTACCACTATTTTATCACTTTATGTTTCCCCCTTCGGTTAATTTCTCACACTACCTCTCCTTGTCTTTTGCAGTGATGGCTGCTTATTATGTTCTAATGTGCTGTAACACATTTACAATTCTATTTTACAGAACAAAATATTATTCTCTTTGTCTTGTGTGAAATGAATGGATAACTCATAGGGCAAGCCCAAGCCAGCCCCTCAAAGTAATGAATTGCATCATCTTGTACTAAAGTTCTGGAGAGAAGCTATGATGTAATGCTACTATTTGCTTTACGTCAGCGACACAGATAGGCCTTATGGCGATGATGGGACAGGAAAGGCCTAGGAATGTGAAAGAAGCGGCCGTAGCCTTAATTAATGTACAGCCCCAGCATTTGCTTGGTGTGAAAATGGGAAACCACGGAAAACCATATTCAGGGCTGCCGACAGTGGAGTTCGAACCCGCTATCTCCCGGATGCAAGCTCACAGCTGCGCGCTCTTAACCGCACGGTCAACTCGCCCGGTATGATGTAATGAAGGAGTTGCATGAAGTAGCATGTTGTGCTACCAAACTCACAGCCAAGACATCGCGGGTTGCTTACTCTCTCCTGCCAGTAGTGCTGATTGGGAATTAGAAGTGGGGGTGGGGGGTGGGGCACAAAATGTATGGAAAACAAAACGTACCTGGGTCCACAGGATATAGAGGGAGGGGGAGAGGGGTTGACATCAACATTTTAAAAAAATTGCTGCTATAAAATGGTAAGATTTTGATGCTCTCTGAGCAACTTAAGTGCAGTAATAATTGCACTATTCAATAAAATATTCACCAAAGGAACAGTAATTATGCATGTATTACAATTACATATAAGTAACGTGTGATTATACAATTAAAAAGTCATTTAGTGTTTGACTACACATTAACCAAGTAACAGACACTAGATAGAACTGAACAGACACATTGACTGAGTGAAACTGCCAGACTGATGAATGCATGTGACAAGCGGGTGAACTTGGCAAAAATATACCCCTGCTACCCTTCATCGCAGAATATGCTAAACATTGCTCCGCAGGACTCCACTATTTGCTGTGGCACTGTACAATTCCGTTAGCCACTACGAACTATATTTTGTGCGTGTTTCTACTAAGTATTTTTCTTAATAATAAAGGAAATTAAAGAAAAGAATTAGCTGAAAAGACAACAAGGTTTATACAAAATAATTAATAATTTCCAGTTTCAGGCAGTTAAAATGGAATAAAACTTAAATTTTTCTCCACAAAATTGGGGTGGGTTGGAGGCAACTGCCCCTTGCGCCGCCCTAATCGCCGCTACTGCCCCCTGCTTAATAAATATGACTCATTGTAGAGGAAAGAAACTCATCAGATTGTTCTAAATTTTAAGTCACTTTTTCAGAGTGAGAATTTTATGTTGCTGCCCAGACTTACAGCATGTTAGAGAAACATAGACTGAAGATGAAATATTTATATCAAAGACCAGCATTGATATAGCTGTAACATACCACCACTTCAATTCATCCTGACCAGCAATTTGCAAGACATGTTCTCACAGATTATCAGATTAGAGAATATTAGTCACAATACCCATGATAACTGCTGAATCAGAAATATGTTCCTCGTCCCTGAATATTGTCAAGGTGTTTATTTTCACGACCCCATTGTACTTGCTTGAAATCAACTTTCAGCCTCTTCTGTCAATTCAGTACATATATCTTAGCACAGGCTGAAGAGGTGGCAAGAGCAGAAGAAGCATCATCTTCACAGAGATGGTTAACTTTAGATGGGTTGAACATTGCAAAAAGACTTGGACAATAAGATATAATCATGACCAACTAGTAGTGCTGAAAAGAACTGGAAAATTATAAGATGTGTTATGTATTGTAACAACAGTTTGAGTTAGTGTGTACTAAATTATAATATGTGTTGTATATTCCAACAACAGTTTGAATTAGTGTGTGTTAAAATAATACCAGGGATTATATCCAATAGTACAGTTGCCACAAATACTATCACTTTAAAAGGAGTAAGCATGTCTTCAGAGGAATGAGAAAGCAGCACCAAGACATCTGTGACACCTCTGTTATATTTCTCAATTCTCTACCAACATCCAGCATGTCAGTGGCAAAGACATCATACCATGTCCAGGATGGAAGAGATCTGCATGGTCAATTATAACAGAATTGAAGAAAAATAATCACAGAATGAAGAATTAAAAAATCTCATTGAAGAAAATAACTCATTGACATTCAAGCAATGTACATTATGATCAGGAAATGTATCGCAGTGCGACTTCTCCACTAACAGTGTGAGATCCTTCATCCCAGAGTCTTTCTGTATGCAGATGTTGTAACTGTACAACAGGGTTACAGATTCCATTCAGTATTTATTATTATTATTATTATTATTATTATTATTATTATTATTATTATTATTATTATTAACCCGATTCATTAGATTTTATATTCTGTTTCTCATCACTTAGACTGTAATAATTAGGTATCACGTATATTATTGTATTTAATCATAGGTTAAGTGAAATTTGTTTGTAATTATTCTGTATTGTAGTAAGTGAGATTTGTTGGTTTCATATAGTCAGGCTGTGGCTTGTAACTCTGGCTAGATGAGCTGGCATAGTATTTTGCAATCGAGGCTATGTTTAACTGAGAATGTTGTGTGCAAGTAGAATTCCCGGTGACGCATGAAACTTGGTCATCTGCAATCTGCTTGGGCACGCTTAGACAACACTTGACTGATGACATCAGTGCGTGGGCACGTGATTGTGACCAAGTGTCAGTATTCGCCAGCTACTGTATGTTGAAGTGGAAGGGATGAACAGAGAGTAGGGAGATGAGTCGTCATCGCGAGGTTATAAAAGTCGATGCAACTGTGGTGAGAGGTATTCAGATCATATCGTTCAGATCATATCGTGCAGATCATATGTAACAGTCAGATGTATCAAATGGAAGAAGTGGTCTTAGAGTGATGGTCAGAGCTAAGAGTTGTGTTTTCAAGAGGTCTTGTAATAATCGAGGAGGTCTACAAGTGGTGGTTGTATCCGAGCAGAGACGGGTACTATGCTGATAAAGAAACATCATCTTCTTGTGAGGATGGACTTCACAAGATGTTTCAATAATATTGTCAATTACTTATAATATATTGAGTGGACGTAATTACATTGGAGCTCCCTACACGCGTACATGGTATGTAGGCCAACTCCTTGTTATATAAGAAGATAACAGCAGACGGCTCCCGACTTCAGCTCATAGGTTTTCCCAAGAATTTCAAGTTCAACAGCAGTGTATGCAGACATCAGGTAATTAAAGCATCAGACATGTTATACATTCATAACATGAAGAAGAATGTTATCAGCGGCGATATCACATCACACTTCAAGTTCATGCCAATAGTTTTTTTGTTTAGATTAAATTTTCCTTTTATTAGTACCGCAAACCTCACTATATATATATATATATATATTTTTTTTTTTTTTTTTTGTTAAATTAAAAGATGTCAATGATTGTTCATTGTGACGTAAATTATAGTCATAAACTCAGTTTTATTTTAATTATAATAAGTGATTCCAGCTCCATGTACAATCCTCAATTGTGGAAATGCAACAGTAATTTAATATTGTCCTGATCCATATCCCTGTATATTGCCAGATATGTGAGTTTATCACCTCACGCCTTGAGATAATTGATATAAGAGGTATGCTCTACCGAATTTTGTTGTTTTTCTTAAAAAAGCAACTGGCGCTCAAAAAAATGTTATTTATATTGTGTGGAAGATATGAAGGTATAAGAGTAGTGGTTGGAGTATCCACAATGTTCCAACAAATAACTTATCCCATATCAGGTGTGAAATCCTCAGTGAAAGAGGAGACAACTAGATTCATTTTGCTAAATATAAAAGCTGATGTTCATAAATAGGGGCTGCCTGGTCGAGGCGGTAAAGGTGTGCTCGGTTCACCTGGAAGAGCATGGGTTCGATTCCCCATCAGGAAGTCGAAAAATTTACGAAATGAGATTTCCAGTTCTGGAGGTGCACATGATCCTGAGGTTCACTCAGCCTACCCCAAAAATTAGTACCAGGTTCATTCCTGGGGGCAAAGGCAGCTGGACATGGCGCTAACCACTCCACCCCATCAAGGTTACGGATAGTGGAGACCTTTACCTTCCTTCACTCCAAGGGCCTTCATGACCTGTACAGAGATGACTTTGCTTTTGCTTCTTGATGGTCATAAATGGATCCTGGCTTGCATCCATTGCCCAAAGAACAAGGTAACAAAACACAATTCTAAGTAAGTTGCATTTTGAGAATCTGATGAAAGATTTACTGGTAGTATTGTACACGTGGATATCATTGGACCATTACCACCATCAGACAGAAGCGTCAACTGTTTAATGTGCATCGACCACTTAACATTCTACTCCTTCTACTCACATTGCGAGGCAAGATTTGGAGTTCCATGTGTCATCATCACAGACCAAGGATTACAATTCCAGTCAGAATTGTTCAAGAAGCTAACAGTATTGTGCAGTTTTAAACTGATTCCCAATACAGCATACCACCCACAATGCATTAGAAAAATTGAACGTCTACATGGAACCTTAAAAGATTCTATCAGGTCGCATGATTCCCATAAACGGACAGATATTTTGTCTACAATGCTTCTTAGACTATGTGCAGCTCTAAAGGATAATTATGACTTTTCTATAGCACAGCTGGTACGTAGGAATGCTATTAAGCTACCTGTGGAGTTCTTTGAAATGGGAGTGACAACGGTTCACACATGCACCTTTGTACCCAACTTTCAGAAGCACATGGAAGCACTAAAACATATTCCAACCTAGCACAAATCTAACAGAAGTGTATTTGTACATAAAGATTCAAGTCAGACATTTATGTATTCTTGATGAATGACAAAGTCAAGAAACCACTAGCACATGCTTAGGATAGTCCTGTCTCCTTTTAAAACAAATATGGGAAATACAGGAAATATGGGAAATTCTTTTCTTTTCATTATATAGCTTATTAGGCTCAAAGTATATTGGGATCATATATATATATAATTCATGTGTTAAGTGGACAATCTACTGAATATTTACTAACAAAATCTTAAATGCCAAGTTACACTAATCAATGTTTATCCCTTGATTATGCAAGCATAAATGTGTTACTTGTGGGGGAGTGGTGTAGAGGAAAAGAGCCTTATGTCAAGACTTTTTGAATGGGCATTCAATCTATCGAACTTCAAAAAAAGACTTGAACAATAAGGTATATTCATGAACAAAAAAAAAAAAAAAAAAACAGAAGTTTCGAAGATGTATTATGTATTATAATATCATTTTGAGTTAGTGCATGTTAAATGGTAACGTGTTGTATACTGTAATAGCAGTTTGAGTTGGTGCATGTTGAAATAAAACACTGCATTATACCCAAAACTTCAGCGACTATGTGACAATGTTCAGGATCTTGTTAAAATTGGTGGCCTAATATGGATCTAGAGATGGCCATATATCCCATCTAGCCAATACTGGCTGCACCAGTAAGACTAGGAAGCACTAAAACATATTCCAACCTAGCACAAATCTAACAGAAGTGTATTTGTACATAAAGATTCAAGTCAGACATTTATGTATTCTTGATGAATGACAAAGTTAAGAAACCACTAGCACATGCTTAGGATAGTCCTGTCTCCTTTTAAAACAAATATGGGAAATACAGGAAATATGGGAAATTCTTTTCTTTTCATTATATAGCTTATTAGGCTCATAGTATATTGGGATCATATATATATATATAATTCATGTGTTAAGTGGACAATCTACTGAATATTTACTAACAAAATCTTAAATGCCAAGTTACACTAATCAATGTTTATCCCTTGATTATGCAAGCATAAATGTGTTACTTGTGGGGGAGTGGTGTAGAGGAAAAGAGCCTTATGTCAAGACTTTTTGAATAGACATTCAATCTATCGAACTTCAAAAAAAGACTTGAACAATAAGGTATATTCATGAAAAAAAAAAAAACAGAAGTTTCGAAGATGTATTATGTATTATAATATCATTTTGAGTTAGTGCATGTTAAATGGTAACGTGTTGTATACTGTAATAGCAGTTTGAGTTGGTGCATGTTGAAATAAAACACTGCATTATACCCAAAACTTCAGCGACTAGGTGACAATGTTCAGGATCTTGTTAAAATTGGTGGCCTAATATGGATCTAGAGATGGCCATATATCCCATCTAGCCAATACTGGCTGCACCAGTAAGACTAGATTACAGGCAACTTCTTTAACCCTAGAATGCTAACATACGTAAAAGTAACGTGTATGCGTCATATAACTGCACCCTGCTCCTTCCTGCCTTACCCCCACCAGACGACCTCCGTGCAGTGCTTTCACTGAACGGTGTGGTTGATGTCACCACAGCTCTTAGATGCACGAGTGAGGAGTGGATGCCGGGAGAGTTCATTTTCTGTAAGTGTGTTAGTATTAACGCATTATTGTTGGTACGTAAAAGGTACGTATTATTAGTAAGTAACAGGTACTTGGATATTTTCGCATGTGGGTAGGTTGCTCATTGCAGATGGTTGCTTTGTAGTTATTAGGCATATGACTTTCCAGGACACAATGGATAAACGAAGAGAGAAACAGGAGTTCATTTTCCGTATGCTTGACGAGCTGGATGAAGATGAGAGCAGGGAAGACAACTGTTTAGAAAGTGAATCAGAGCACGAAGACTCCGATGATGATCCAAATTATTCACCCAGTGGTGGTTCCGAAGATAATTTTGACTGTGATCCAGATTTTCAAGCTTCTGTTGAAATTCAGCAAATTGAGCGGCCATCGAAAGGAAAATCTCAAAAATGAACTAAGAAGAGGGTAACAGAAGTGACTACTTAAACAGCTCACCTTCAGTCTCTCAACCTCTAGAACAGCTTATCATTGATTGTGAAGTGCAAAAACTCTCTGGTAAGGATGGGTGCATATGGAGAAACAACTGATTCAAACACAGGAAAATATAAAATAAAAAAATAAAAAACGTAGTTCATTACTCACCAGGACGCACGTCGAACGTAGAAGCTGATCCACTTAAGTGTTTTGAATTATTCTTTACTAACAACATAATGGAAACTATTCTTCTAAGAACGAATGAAGAAATATATAGACAAAGAGAGAGATATACAGTTAATAGCCCAACAATATGTAACGTATCTATGGAAGAGCTAAAAGCTCTAATTGGTCTCTTGATATTTGTGACAGCTCTCAAGGACAATCATTTGCCTTCACGCATGTTGTTTGAAGACTCAGTGTGTGGCTCTAGATACCGAGCTACCATGTCGAATGAGAGATTTAATTTTTTAGTCAACTGTTTATGTTATGATGAACGAGCAACCAGGGAAAAGTGAAAAGAGGCAAGCAAGCTTACTCCAGTGAAAGAGATTTGGGATGCATTTATGGAGAAGTGCAGAGGGAATTGTAAATCAGGTTCTTACTGCACAGTAGACGTGAACAGCTCATAGGCTTCTGCAGAAAGTGTCCATTCAAGGTTTTTGTTTTGTTTGTTTGTTTGTTTGTTTGTTTGTTATTTTACGTCGTACCGACACAGATAGGTCTTACGGCGACAATGGGACAGGAAAGGGCTAGGAGTGGGAAGGAAGCGCCGTGGCCTTAATTAAGGTACAGCCCCAGCATTTGCCTGGTGTGAAAATGGGGAAACCACGGAAACATTCAAGGTTTACATTCCTAATAAATAATGGAATCAAAATCATAATGATGTGTGACAGTGGGACTCATTACATGATAGACACCATACCCCAGCTGGGTAAAGGTAGTACTCCAACGGGAGAAGCCGTGGCTTCCTACTATGTTGAGCAGTTGGTACAAACAATAAAAGGAACCCACAGAAATATCACCATGGACAATTGGTTTACCATTATACCGCTGGTGAAGAAGCTTTTGGATGTCTACCAGCTCACAGCCGTGGGGATGATAAAAAAGAACAAGATAGAGCTACATCGAGAATTTGTTGACTTGAAGTACAAAAACCGAGCTATAGGAACGTCTTCATTTCTACATTCAGAGGAATATGATATGTCATGTGTTTCCTTCAAGTCGAGGAGAAACAAGCTTGTAACCATTGTATCATGCATGCATGCATGAAGCCAAAAGCATCCACACTTCTTCAAGAAAACCCGAAAAGGTACACACGTTCAATGACACTAAGGGGGGTATTGACACACTTGATCAAATGTGTCAACACATGGACTGTGGCCGGAAAACCAGACGATGGCCACTATGCTTCTTTCATAATATGCTAAACATAGCTGGAATCAATGCTTTTGTAGTTTATATGCACCAGTTTTACAAACACAATCCTGGTGGAAAAGTAAATCCAACGAGTAGACTGCAGTTATTTATCAACCAACTCAGGATGCTTGTGACACTGTTTATTAGGAATGTAAACCTTGAATTTTTCCGTGGTAACAGGGGCTTCGTGGGAGGATGGGAAGATCAGAAGGGATAGATAAGAAAGTGGGAAGGAGGTGGGCATGGCCATAATTTAGGTACCATCCCTGCGTTTGTCTGAATGAGAAGTGGGAAACAATGGAAAACTACTTTGAGGATGGCCGAGGAGGGAATTGAACCACACTCTACTCAGTTGACCTCCCGAGGCTGAGTGAACCCCATTCCAGCCCTTGTAACACTTTTCAAATTTCGTGGCAGAGCCAGCAATCTAACCTGGGCCTCTGGGGGTGGCAGCTAATCACACTAACCACTATACCACAGAGGCAGATTGATTGATTGATTTATTTATTTATTTATTTATTTATTTATTTATTCATTTATTCATTTATTCATTCATTCATTCATTCATTCATTCATTCTACGCTAAAACAATAAGTAATCTCCACATTGCTGCCAGAAGTAATGCATTATTTAAGAATTAAGAATGTTTACACTTCATATAACAACAGATAACTCTACAGTTCCTTACTTTTCTACCATAATAAACTGAGGGCACATTTTTTTGTGGTGCTCACTGCAGACAGGCTTACCACATTTGCAGCAGTAGGTCATAGTCATGTGTCTCTTCTTGCAACTGCAGCGGGAGCAGTACTTCCTCTTCCCCGTCTGTTGTTCAACTGTTGCAGGGGCTCGCTCCTGACCAGGGGCAGTGTTTATAATGCTCCTAAGTTGCTGAGACAATCCAGTACTAGATCCGGAAATTCTTCTCTGTTGCATGGCGTCACAGACCCAATCCATGTGAACGCAACAACACAGAACCCTTTGTGCTAAGGGGTTGCTATTGTTAGACTCGCGCGGTAATTGAGTGAGCTCACTGCTGTGCAAGTTGAATGGTCGGGGGGGGGGGGGGGGGGGGAGGGCAGGAAGGCGCGGAGCACTCTACCGAATACTAACAGAAATGTGAGGCCATGCCCTTTGTAACGATATGCGACTCATTCCGCTGCATGGCTTGAGTATGGCGCAATAAGCCTTCAAAATTGGTTCATTCTTTATGAAAGACCCTGTATGTTAGTTACAGCGAAGTGCAGTATTAGATTAAGAAAACATGACATTCGTAGATCTAGAAGAGGCATTTGATAATGTTGATTGGACCAAGCTATTTATGATTCTGAAGATGATAGGGATCAGATACCGAGAACGAAGAATTATCTACAATCTGTATAAAAATCAGTCTGCAGTGATAAGAATCGAGGGCTTTGAAAAAGAAGCAGCAATCCAGAAAGGAGTGAGGCAAAGCTGCAGTTTGTCCCCTCTCCTTTTCAATGTTACATAGAACAGGCAGTAAAGGAAATCAAAGAGAAATTTTGGAAAGGGAATCACAGTCCAAGGAGAGGAAATCAAAACCTTGAGATTTGCTGATGATATTGTTATTTTATCTGAGACTGCAGAAGATCTCGAGAAGTTGATGAATGGTATGGATGAAGTCTTGGATAAGGAGTACAAGATGAAAATAAATAAGTCCAAAACAAAAGTAAGGGAGTGCAGTCGAACGAAGGCAGGTGATGTAGGAAATATTAGATTAGGAAATGAAGTCTTAAAGGAAGTAGATGAATATTGTTACTTGGGTAGTAAAATAACTAACGATGGCAGAAGTAAGGAGGACATAAAATGCAGACTAGCACAAGCAAGGAAGAGCTTTCTTAAGAAAAGAAATTTGCTCACTTCAAACATTGATATCGGAATTAGAAAGATGTTTTTGAAGACTTTCGTGTGGAGCGTGGCATTGTATGGAAGTGAAACATGGACGATAACTAGCTCAGAAAGAAAGAAAATAGAAGCTTTTGAAATGTGGTGTTACAGAAGAATGCTGAAGGTGAGATGCATAGATCGAATCACGAATGAAGAGATACTGAATCGAATTGGTGAGAGGAAATCGATTTGGCTAAATTTGACGAGAAGAAGAGATAGAATGATAGGACACATCTTAAGACACCCAGGACTTGTTCAGTTGGTTTTTGAAGGAAGTGTAGGTGGCAAGAACGGTAGGGGTAGACCAAGGTATGAATATGACAAGCAGATTAGAGCAGATGTAGGATGCAATAGTTACGTAGAAATGAAAACGTTAGCACAGGATAGGGTGGCATGGAGAGCTGCATCCAACCAGTCTATGGACTGATGACTCAAACAACAAAAATGTGTACGGTGCGAAGAACTGGTGTTTGAATAACACATTGCAGATTTGGCTTCAAAATTCAAAGAGAAAACTAATCAGCTGAGTGAAAGTACTGGATGGGAAAATGTCAATAACAGCTTCATGACAGCCGCTTCATCAGAAATACTAGGTAAAAGTAAATTGGAACCAATGAAGCCTTGGGTGACTCAAGAAATTTTAGATCTCATTGAACAGAGGAACAAAATGAGAAGCAGTGATTTTGAACAATATAGAGCATTAAAAAATGTATTAACAAACAAGTGTCACTTAGAAAAAGACAGCTGGAAGAATGAAATTGGCAAGGCCATTGAAAAAGATTTGAAAGCAAGGAAATCTGTTAAGGCATATTTTAAAATAAAACCATTTCAGAATAAGAAAATAACCAGAAGTAATGTGGTTAAAAACAAAGCAGGAAAGATTCTTGTCGAAAATGAGGACGTAGGTGACTGCTGGAAGCAATATGTATATGGAAGATCTATATGAAGGTCAGGAAATAGATAACATTCAGGATTATGTAGAGGATGAGAGCCTGATTGAAGTAGAAAGAGAAGCCCAGTGAGTTTAATATGGCTCTACACTTATTAAAGGATAAAAAGCCGTAGATGTTGATAACATTTCAGCAGAGCTCCTAAAGAACTGTGGAGACATCATGAAAGAGAGATTGTTTGATATTACAAACTGCTATGTAGAATAAATCATACCACCTGATTTCATAAAGAGCCAGAATATAACACTCCCAAAGAAAGGAAATTGCCAAGAACTGTTCAGATTACAGAACAATAGCCATTCTATCCCATGTTTCTAAAATCCTACTGACAATATTTAGGGGTTGAATCAGTAGGAAAATCGAGCAGAATTTAGATGACGACCAATATGGCTTCAAAGCAGGTGAGGGTACTAGAGAAGCAATTCTAGCTCTGCATCAAATCCTGGAGAGAAGACTGGAAATTAACAGGAAAACTTATGTAGTTTTCGTTGATTTAGAGAAAGCATTCGACAAGGTTGACTGGAAGTTATTATATCAAACTCTGAGATTGTTGGGTCTTGATTGGAAGGACAAATGTTACCCTTACTATTAAACTTTTGATGAATCAAATGCTACCGATTTCCAGTTTTCAAGTCTGCAATAAATTGTAACATTATTTAGTGCACAGAAATAATATACACTTAATTTAACAAAGCTGTTTTATTTTTCACTTTCACAATTACTTATACACAAAATCCATTCTCCTTTCCTTACGACAAGCAAATTTGCCAATCACTATGTTGATGAAAGTGATAATACTGTCTATCAGATTCTTTTCTACACTAATCATTGCCATTCTGAAAGTCATTCTCCTGACATTGTACTCCTTAAAAATGTTTTCACCTGTTTTAAAGTAGAGAAGCACCTTTCAGGTTCAGCCACTGTCATGGGTGTGGTCAGTATTATTCGGAGTAGAGTGAATTCTTCTGTGCAGCATTCGCTAACTCCAGTACTCAGCATTGTCTCATACATCTTCATAAGTCTGGAGAGACTTCGGAACTCCTGTCTTTGATGTAAAACTTTTTTTTTGCTAGTTTCTCTGCAGCGGATAAGGAACTCACGGCCCTCGAAGACGTCTTGGTAGACCCCAGTATGCATCACTACTGTGCTCACCAAGAAGTCCAATGGAAATTCATTGCGCCACGGGTGGCTTGGTGGGGAGGATTCTGGGAGAGGATGGTCGGTTCTACAAGCGATGCCCGCAGAAGGTTCTTGGACGCTCGCAGCAGGGCGACGAAGGCTTGTACTCAACACTTGTCAGCATAGAAGCCGCCCTTAGCAGCAGACCGATCACCGAGGACACAAATACTGGCGATGTTCTGACCCCATTTCACTTTCTAGTCTGAAAAAGGTTAACAGCCATCCCGTTTGGAGTACAACCCACCACAGGGAAAAATTTGACTTCGGAATTTAAAACGAGGCAGCGAGTTCTTCAAGATTTCTGGAAACATTCGAATGCGGAGTACCTTCTCCAGCTGCGAAGCTACCACGAGGTGAAAAGACCACCCCAAGGATCGGATACGTTGACCTCCTCCAGGAGGACTCTAGGCCATGACACGTATGGAAACAAACGAGAATAGAGGAGCTTCTCCCAGGGAGAGATGGAAAGATCCGAACAATCATCCTATGCCAGCCAGACGGCTCCAGAATCAGTCGACCGGTGCAGCTGGTCGTTCCTCTGGAAATCGACCAGGGTGGGCAGGAGATGCGACGGACACAAGGCGATACCGCACGCTATCTAGCGGTTGTTGTAATGTATATGTATGTGTTTATATCGAGTCCAGAGATTGTTAATAAAAGGATTAACTTGTAATAAACATGGTGTTGTTATTCCACAATGGAAGTTCTGACAAATATATAGAATGAATGTTTCAAGTAGAATGTTCTTTTATTCGTTGATTTCATTTAAATTGTGAGAGGAGTTCATAAACTGATCTAAATCGATGTGGATGCTCTCGAGAATGCTGATAATGCTGAGAATGCTCATAATGCAAGATCTTAAGATCTTTATCTATTGATGTGTATTCGTGGCTGGATGCTTTATGATGTTCACTCATAGATGAAAAACGATTATATTTGAGTGTTGCAATGTTAGGCGTATCTTATGACAAAATTGCGGCCTGTTGGATCTATATAGCTGGAACTACAGGATTGGCATTCTAATTTGTAAACTTGCAGTGAGTTGTTTATTGCTTCATCTGATGATGTAAATGTTGTATATTGTGCTGTTTTTATTTCCGTCATGTCTCTCTTTTGTTTTTCATTTGTTCCTTCATTATGTTTTTTGGCACATTTTTAGCTTGTATTATGTAAATTAATTTACCCCCCCCCCCGCCTTTTTTTCACTGAAGATGGCTCAAACGAGTCGAAACGTTTGAATTTGATTACTCCATCTAATGATGGAATTATGTGATGTATTGAATTAGAAGGATACATTTAATTTTTCCTTTGTAAAGTGAAAACCGTCAATATGGACTGATTCCAATATCTTGTAATGGTAGTATAATAAGCGAGATTGAATCAAGGTGCAGCAAAACAAATACAGTGAGCTGGCAGTTTCGATCAACAGTATTCTGTAATTAGAAAGTAAACTCCCAAATGAAACTTTCTTTATACGGTCTGTTTTCAGATCAGGATATCTTATTCATAACTTAGAAGTAATAGACATGAAAGTAGCGATAATTATTGCTGGTACAATCAGGTGGGAACAATGGGAGTATGGTACTCGGAATTAGGAGATAAAGGCTAAGTTAGGAATGAACTCAATCGATGAAGCTGTATGCATAAACTGGCTCCGGTGGTGGGGTCATGTGTGGCGAATGGAGGAGGATAGATTACCTAGGAGAATAATGGACCCTGTTATGGAAGGTAAGAGAAATAGAGGAAAACCAAGGCAACAATGGTTAGACTCAGTTTCTAACGATTTAAGATAAGAGGTATACACAAAAACATGGCCACAGAACTAATTACAAATAGAGGATTGTGGTAGCATTTAGTAAATTCACAGAAGGTTGCAGACTGAATCCTGAAAGGCATAATGGTCTATAATGAAGATGTATGTATGTATGTATGTATGTATGTATGTATGTATGTATGTATGTATGTCTGTCTGTCTGTCTGTCTGTCTAGGAGTAGTAATACCTCTCTTAGGTGGACCGGAAGACAAATGACGATCACTACGCGCAAACGCACAAAGAGACCGAATGTGCGGCATAAGTGAGGGTAGTCATTTGTTTGCTGTTGTTGAGTGCTATGTTGTATGTGAGGTCAAGGTCATTTACGTACTCGTGAATGGAAGAATATTGAAAATTGTGCTGAGTTATTTTGTTTAAATATTTAGTATTAGCAGGAATATGTGTGTACAGTTTTCTTGGTAAACTGTAACGAGGTTTACTAGATTAGAGATTGCTACGGGAAGGAAATTGATGTTACCGGTACTCATGAATGTAACAACTGGCGTCAGGGGTGAGATTGTCTTTGGACAATTCGTGACCATTAAACATATAGCACGATATAAAGAAGACAATAAAAGTAATGCTGGCTTTGGAGAAAGTGAGTTTGATGATTTAAAAGTTGCCAATCTGAAGCACGAGCTCGAAGAACATGATGAGGATATTTCCATAATCACAACTATGTTATGATCCCTACTTCGGGCAGCAATAGTAACAGAAAGTAAGGATCCAGATAAAGACATTTTTGAAATAGCATGTGATGCTAACAGCTTTGCACAAATGTTAGAAGAGAAGTTTGCAGAAAATTCTAAAGACAAGCTGATAATTTTAGGATATTGGAGAAAAAGATAGCAGAATGTTTTCAGAAACGAGCATAAAATTGAAGATTGTTAGAAACTATGGTCACTGAAATTGATCGAGGACTAAAACGAATAAAAACTGATGTAGAGCATAAAAAAATTGCTATAGAGGATCGACCTGCATCACTGGAAAAGGAGTCCATAGGAATGAACAGCTGAATTCGGAACAGAATTAGAGTGTGTGGCAGGGACTCTGTGTGTGTGTGTGTGTGTGTGTGTGTGTGCGTGCGTGCGTGCGTGTGTGAAAACCACCATCTTATGATGGCAAATCTCCGCAGTCCATGCATCGAAGGCAATTTGAGGCCGCAGTCGCCAACAATGGGTGGAGTAGAGAAGAAAAGGGGCCTTAGTGAATGCACTGCGAGGTTATGCCTTGGATCTACTCCAAGCAGTTCCAGACAGTGAACAAACTAACTACAATTCTTTGGTGGCCAGATTAGATGTGAGGTATGGTGATACACACCTTCAACATGTTTACCATAGCCAACTACATAGCAGACCGACAAGACACCACAAGAATTTGAGGTAGGCATCATGTGACTTGCTCGTATGGCTTATCCTTCAGCTCCAAACAATTTCATAGAACAGCTGGCTGTGGAGTCCTTTGTGATGGGTATAAATGACCCAGAATTGCAACAAGCTCTTCGTCTGGTGCACCCAAATACATTAGATGATGCGTTAGCTTGTGCATCGGAATTCAAAGCTGCCACACAGACCTCGAATTTACAGGCGCAGCTTACATGGCTTGATAAAGAGTAGCCACTAGACGAGAGGATAGACAGGATTGTTTTGAAAAGCCTGCCCAATAAGCATGGGCAAATTCGAGGGCAGAAGATTTGCTGTTGGAGTTGTGGTGAGCTTGGACATGTCAGAAGCCGCAGCCACAAAAACTCAAAGTTTTCCTAAAAGTTGAAAAGTCCTGGTGCTAAGGGGCAAGCACTGCATGTCGGCCCTGCTGCCCGAGAAAGGAGATATATGTCATTTCACTTGTGCATCAGTTAGACAGTATCTTTGTCGACAGAATCATAGAGTGGTGCAAGGGGAAACGTGGTATGAACAGTGCAATAACTTACTGTTTTTGTACAATGATCTAAACTACCAATAAAGAAGACAAATGAGACCCAGCTTAGATTAAAGGAATGGGTCTTATTTATTCTACTTCACATTCAACTTCTGTTTCTGAAAACAATATGGAGGAAAATCTAATAAGGAATGGACCAATTTTAACATACAAAGAAAGAATAGTCAGTAAATACACCGGTAAAATATATTATATAATCTATTACAAATTCAGGTATTATTTCACAGATGTTTTAATTATATAATCTAATAACCTTCTTCAGGTTATCCCACATATTTCTGGGATCGTTGGACATGGAATCTGGCCAATGGTTTGTTTCCTTAAACAAATATTGAAGTAAAATAGCACTTAGTTATCAGTAGAAGGCTCGTTTGTACCATCTTGCTCTCCAACTGGCAGCTGAACTGATACAAAGTTCTCTTCTTCTTTCCCATCATCATCCTTCTCAGTTTCTTCATTCTGGTAACATAAATAAAACACTGTGAAATTAAGAGTAAAACACAAAACTTCATAAAAGTTTTAAAAAGCTCCTTTTTAACAATATCATTGAAGAGCACACTGCACTGTGTGAAACAAAATAAGAAAAAATACAGAATTCTGTTTCAATCAAAACAGGAAAGAACACACTATATAACATTATTTTTGAATATTCAATAAGGTATAATTAGAAGAATTGTTAAATAATTGCCAAGGTTGAACAGAGGGAAAAGTGTTGAAATTATGCAAGTGGCTTGCTAACAGCAAACATACAACATTCATGAAGGTTACCGGTATAGACTAATTAGAGCAAGAAATTCTGTAGAAAGGCTGGGACTAAGCCTATATTAACAAGCTGAACCACAACGGATGAAAAGTAAATTATTTAAGAAAGTTTTGTAGAGAAGAACGGTATAGAAAAACACCGATTACCATCTGCAGAAAATTATCTGTATTAAGAGTTAAAATTACAGTATAGATAAATATTAGTTAGTTTTTTGCTATTTTGCTTTATGTCACACCAACATTGATAGGTCTTATGGCGACGATGCGACAGGAAAGGCCTCGGAATTGGAAGGAAGCGGCCATGGCCTTAATTAAGGTACAGCCCCAGCATTTGCCTGGTGTAAAAATGGGAAACCACGGAAAACCATCCTCAGGGCTGCCGACAGCGGGGTTCGAACCCAATATCTCCCGGATGCAAGCTCACAGCTGCGCGCCCCTAATCGCATGGCCAACTCGCCAGAAGGGACACAATAGGGACACTCTAGAAACTAATGGAAATACTCTATATGTAAAAAAAAAGGAGTGGAGGAAAGACATTATATACATAACAGCACAGAGGAAGGAATACTAGCTATACGTTGAATAGAATGTTCAACAGACAATGGAAGAATCCTGAATCATTATGTAAATTCTTTGTAATAATTAAGAACTTCCACATTAAGAATCAAGACAGGACACATGAGTGCATCAAAAAAGCCCATGCAGGACAGATTCAGGCTACAAAGCTGCAGCTGGGCCTTAAATCTCTATAGAGATCAGTGGTGATTGATCTTTTCCTTTGTTTTGAGTGGGCTGGAAAGTTTAAAACGAATACAAGTGGTTGAATCTATTTTCTCTATAAATCACGGTACTTTATACTTCGATAAAATGTTCAGATAAATGTTAGTGGATGAAGCAGACTACATCAACAATAGAAATGAAGGTTAAATTTTCAATAAACAATAAACAACTCCAAGTAAAATTCTGGTTTTCTGATTGTGAGATGAGGACATTAATTAATTAATTTGTGCATTCATTCATTCGTTCATTCAACATTTTTGATTACTGATGTGACTAATAGGACATCCTCAAATGAAAATATTAGTATAAAGATAAAATTTCTGTGGCCCATGAAATTGTTGTTTGGTCCCATATAACATCAATAATCATCATCATCATACTACCACTACAAAAGTTTATTAAAATAATAAACAAAAACCATTTCATTTCATAGCAATTCAGTTATCTCACTTTTCCTTCCACTCCAGATCAACTACAATTACTTGTCTAATCACACATTCATGAAGCAGGGCACTGTCCTCTCCAAAATCAATTCCTCTCTCTATGCACTGAAATTCTAAACCAAGAATGTCCAAACTTTTTTGAATGGTGGGCCAAATACAAGAAACCTGGGCGGGGCAGGGCAGGCAGGCCATAAGAGCTGTTATGGTTTGTTGTTGCAGTTGTTGATTCATCATCATCAATGTCCCACTCCAGTCGCCCGGGTGTGGTTAGTTGTTCATTACTCACGCCAAATGTTCCATGACTTTATTGCAATTCCCTAACAATAAAGATAAATTTCCCAGAATACAAGCACATTATAATCGTTACATAAAGTCAGATATTTTCTTAAGGCAGATATCAACACTGGCATAGTGTTCGCCAACAAAATGACGGCGACTAGTGCGAGAAGTGAAATGGCTTCTTCGATGAAAGTTAGGTTGCTGATTAGTAGTGGTGAGCTGCAAGATGTCTTGATGATGTTGGTCATCTTCATGAACAAGAATGTTTGTTTCAAAAATAGCTTTCACGGCCGCAGATCTTAAAATCTCAGGAACAGAACCAGCTTTTGGGTGGTTAGGCCATGTGCATTCGCAGAATTTCGCCCAGACGTGCCGCTTGGCCCCATCAGTTAGATTGGCACACCCCTCCAAGACTCTGCTTAGCAGTGGCAGACCAACTCCCTGGTCCCGCCAGGTTATCAATTAGAGATTGTTAACCTGCTAAAGGGGAAGTGAATTCTCGGTTTTCAAAAATATGTACTCCAAGGAGATTTTTGAAATTGTATCTCCATGGGGAGCCAAACCAAACTGATGATTTTTGAAATTGTATTACTTCTCTCACAGCACTAGTCAATAGGCTTTCACACAGTAATCGAACTTGCCGGTGTCTAGTGTTTTAATACGGTCAAATACCTTACTCGAGCCTTGAGAGATTGCTTGTTGCTGTTGTTGTTTAAAGGGGCCTAACATCTAGGTCATCGGCCTTGAGAGTTTGCAATACGCTTGGAAGCTTTCTCATATCTCACGGCTCAAGATATTCTTACTGCTGTGGTTGGTCATGGCTCACTTCTGAGTAGATCATGGCTCACTTCTGAGTAAGTAGGATACACTCTTTAAAAATTATAGAATCTCTGCACTTATCATTTTGAAATGTTATCTAATGTGAACCTTTCACAGTTGCTGTAGTTTTCAATGATGCACTGATCTTCCCGCACCATCAGGCATTATATACAACTGTGTTCTCATGACCAAAACATATGCTGCACCTTACATATATAAAGCCAGGGGAGGTCTTAGGATATTACCATACTGGCCTGAATATAAGACAGATATTTTTACATTTATGATTTTACGTTAAATGGTTCATGGTGTGGGTTACTGTAATCACGTCCTAGTTCGTGAACCATGGGCAATTGCTGAGTGACCTAGTAAGTAGTCCTGAGAGTCGGGATACCAGTTGCAACGGAATGGGAGTAGGCATCTCGGACATATTCTGAGTAATGGCCTTTCTTGTACTCTGGCGGCTAGGACTATACAATCCACCATGGTCCCCAATCCGCTAGAGGAGAGATCCTCACTTGGACTATCTGTAAGTAGGGTAGCATCTTGCTTCATGAATTTACCGAGCTCAGTACATTTTAAGCAAGCCTCGGACCTATGGGAGTAACGTAGTCCCACTCCCATTTAACAGGCGAGAGACTTCTTGGAAACAACCTGGTGAACAAAATTGAATTCAATGGGGAGCTATTAATATTAATGGGGCTTATGGAAGAAAGTAGAACGGCTGAGTCAGCAAAGAGGATGCATCTGGATGTGCTAGGAATAAGTGATATTTGGGTAAGTGGAGATAACAAGGAAGAGAGAGGAGATTGTAAAGTGTACTTGACGGGTGTCAAAAAGGGAAGGGCAGAGAGTGGGGTAAGGCTGTTCATCAGGAATACTATTGCACAACATAGTTTCTAGTAGGTACATAAATGAGCAATTGATGTGGGTAGATTTGGCAGTTGGAGGAATTAGGATGAGAATTGTCTCAGTGTATTCACCATGTGAGGGTGCAGATGAGGATAAAATTGACAACTTTTATGAAGCATTGCGTTTCTTATTCCTAATTTATTAAGCTATTATAAGCTACTTATGCCATCTCCAGAATAAGGCACCATATTTTACCAAATTTTAATTCAGCGCAGCAATTTTACGTATTATTTTTAAACTTCTAACTAACCACTTGTTACCTCATTTTTAAAAAACAAGACAAACAAAAATCTATACAAATTGTACCTCTTACTTAAGTATAAAAACAATCAGGATCCTGATCTATCTTTCTTTTAGGTTTGAGATTTTTAGGCTGATGATGCCCTCAACATGGGTGAAACATGTCCCTGTATGTAATATCTTAAGAACTATATCTTAAATTTAAATAAAAAACACTTATGTATTGAACAGGTGGAATTTTTAATCTAATATTATTATTTGATCGTAGTCAGAGTCGACAACAAGGATAGGATAGTGCTAATGGGCGATTTCAGTGTGAGAGTTCGAAAAAAGAACTGAAGGATACGAAAGGGTGATTGGTAAATGTGGGGAAGATATGGAAGCTCATGGGAATGGGAAGCATTTCCTGGACTTCTGTGCTACTATGGGTTTAGCAGTTATGAATATATTCTTCAAGCATAAGGCTATTCACTGCTACACATGGGAGGGTAGGGGTACCAGATCCATAGCAGACTATATCTTAACAGACTCCGAATTCAGGAAATCTGTTAGGAATGTACAGGTTTTTCAGGGATTTTTCGATGATACAGACCATCTGTAGTGAACTAAGTATCTCTAGGCCCTGTTTTGTGTAATTCAGGTGAACTCATAATAGATCCCAGGGAATCACTGGACAGGTGGAGGGAATATTTTGAAAATCTTCTCAACGTAAAAGGAAATCTTCCTGGTGGTGTCGCGAACAACCGAGCTTATAGGCAGGAGGAAAATAATGATGGTGAAATTACCCTTGAGGAAGTGGAGAGGATAGTAAATAAACTCCATTGTCATAAAGCTGCAGGAATAGATGAAATTAGAACTGAAATGGTGAAGTACAATGGGAAGGCAGGGATAAAAATGGCTTCATAGGGTAGTAAGATTACCGGGGAGTGTTGGTGAGGCTCCTTCAGATTGCAACAACTATCGAGGTATCCTACTGATTAGTATTCCAGAAGAAGTATTCACTGGCATCTTGGAAGGGAGTGTGTGATCAGTAGTTGAGAGGAAGTCGGATGAAAACCAGTGTAGTTTCAGACCACAGAGGGGCTGTCAGGTTCAGATTTTCAGTATGCACCATGAAATTGACAAATGCTACGAGAGGAATAGACAGTTGTGTTTATGTTTCATAGATCTAAGAGAAAGCATATGACAGGCTACCGAGGGAAAAGATGTTCACCATACTGGGGGACTATGGGATAAAGGGTAGACTATTAAAATCAATCAGAGGTGTTTATGTTGACAATTGGGCTGCAGTGAGAATTGATGGTGGAATGAGTTCATGGTTCAGGGTACTTACAGGGGTTAGACAAGGCTGTAATCTTTCACCTTTGTTGTTCGTAGTTTACATGGATAATCTGCTGAAAGGTATAAAATGACAGGGAGGGATTCAGTTAGGTGGAAATGTAGTAAGCAGTCTTGCCTATGGTGACGACTTGGTCTTAATGGCAGATTGTGCCGAAAGCCTGCAGTCTAATAAATTAGCCTTTCGAAGACTAAACTGATGTCAATAGGTAAGAAATTCAACAGAACTGAATGTCAGATTGGTGATTCAAAGCTGGAACAGGTAGATAATTTCAAGTATTTAGGATCTGTGTTCTCCCAGGACGGTAATATAGTAAGTGAGATTGAATCAAGGTGCAGGAAAGCTAATGCACTGAGCTCGCAGTTGCGATCAACAGTATTCTGTAAGAAGGAAGTCAGCTCCCAGACCATATTATCTTTACATCGGTCTGTTTTCAGACCAACTTTGCTTTACGGGAGTGAAAGCTGGGTGGACTCAGGATATCTTATTCATAAGTTGGAAGTAACAGACATGAAAGTAGCGAGAATGACTGCTGGTACAAACAGGTGGGAACAATGACAAGAGGGTACTTGGAATGAGGAGATAAAGGCTAAGTTAGGAATGAACTCGATGGATGAAGCTATACGCATAAACTGGCTTTGGTGGTGGGGTCGTATGAGGTAAATGGAGGAGGATAGGTTACTTAGGAGAATAATGGACTGTGTTACGGAGGGTAAGAGAAGTAGAGGGAGACCAAGACTACGATGGTTATACTCAACTTCTAACGATTTAAAGATAAAAGATATAGGACTAAATATGGCCACAGCACTAGTTGCAAATAGAGGATTGTGGCGACATTTAGTAAATTCACAGAGGCTTGCAGACTGAATTCTGAAAGACATAACTATCTATCTATAATGATGGTGTATGTATGTATGTATGTATGTATGTATGTATGTATGTATGTATGTATGTATGTATGTATGTATGTTAAAAGGTCCTTGCAAAAACTGCAGTTATTTCATATGTGCAGCCTAACATTTATAAAGTTTGTATCATTTTCCATGTGTACTGACTTGTGCCATGAGTGTCTCAATGTGCTTCGTAGCTGAGCTTAAGGTGATGAATAAACCAAAATTTCTTGATTTTTAATTTTTTTTTTCTTTTCCTATTTGTGGCTTGTGATTAAGTGATGGGCAGAATTGAGTACAGAGCATTCGAGAACTTTTGAGAACAGATACTTGCATTTTAAAACATATTCTCGAGTAAAACAAAACCTTTAAAAGTCGATTAGGTGTAATGCTAATTTACGTGGTACAAGACTTACAGAAACTTACTACATATACTGGTGACCAAATAACTAGGGAAGATAAAAAATTTAAAAAAGGATTTTGCCATCATGCTGAGAGCTTTCGTATCTGATGTCCTTTATTTTATTAGATCAGACAGTTAAAATCCTACTTGTGACTGACTGTTGCTTGACTTTTATCATTTAGTAGCATATTTCTTGATGAACTTGAGTGATCAAAGTTGCTGACCTGAAAGAAGTTTTCATGGGAACGTGACTAAGTTTCCCCGTGAAACTGAATTTATAGTATCAAGATTTTAAACCCGTATAATTTATGCAGGATTTTTTGTAAAATTATTATTTTACACACAGTCAATCCCCATATAACACCATCCGATACTCCGCCACCCTTGGTTATCACCCACGACAAGCTGGTTTAAAGTTATCGGCAAGAATATGGAAACTTTTTCTTTGAATGGCAAACTGGTTCATATCTGAAACTTTAGGAATGCGAGTTGGTTGAATGTGTTACCAACCCTCATTACCTGTAGCTCATTATCTTGCGTGGCATGATGTCAGGGGATTGAAGTGTCCTGGCATAGATGGGAATTTCCTTAAGGCTTACCATCACAGACAGTTTCTGAGAAATGCTTTGGAAGTCTGGACAAAGCAGTTTGAGGATTAAGAGCTTGACAGTAGCACATCTGTCTGTCCTGAGCGTACAAGTTTCTATGGTGAATAAACAAATGATTCTGTGTGTGAAAGAATCAGTGAGAAGTGTGTACTCTTATGAAGAACAGTTCCTTCTTTTAGGCGGAAGATTACAAACCAATTTTCGTTGTTGTGGGGAAAGCCATAAGCTGAGGAAATATTGGTTTATGCAACATCTTTCACAAGATTGTTCTAATGCAAAACAGAAACATTTTAAAATTAAATATTGATGAATACTAATCCAGAAAATCTCTATACATTATTTCGCTACGTAGGTGATTAAGTCGTTCAACTTGCTGTTTTAAAATAGTGACCTTGATTTAATGCCACCTCCATTACTGTGTCAAAAAATGCTCTGAACAAACGATCTTACTATAATGAGGAATAACTGTATTTTATTATTGTGATGTTTAGACAATTGCTGATCATTTTAATTCATTTCCAGATTTTCTGTTTTCGCACATTGTACCTTTTTTCCCAGGTCCCGAAAAAACAGAGAATTGAGGTTCCACTGTATAGTATTTGTACTCGCCAGGCTGAGTGGCTCAGATTGTTGAGGTGCTGGCTTTCAGACCACAACTTGGCAGATTCGATCCTGGCTCGGTCCAGTGATATCAGAATGTGCTTAAATACGTCAGCCTCGTGTCAGTAGATTTACTGGCACGTAAAAGAAATGCAGAGCAAAATTCCGGCACCTCAGTGTCTCCAAAAGTCATGAAAACAGTTGTTAGTGGGACATAAAAAATATTTTTAAAAGTATTTGTGCTCAAGATGATTTTTTATTTTAAATACTGTTCTGTAATTTGAAAAAGCTGTGCATGTCTACTTGACTGGATGAAACATGTCACAGGTTAACACAGATTTTTTTGTTTGAGCTATAATGTCTTTCTTCCAATTATTTGTGGTCAGCACTACAAGTGGATTAAGCCCAGGTTTATGGAGCTGTTTTATGCGACCATCACATTAAAATATATATATATTATTAAGAATACATCCCTCGACATAGATTTGGTGTCAGGAAGGGCATCCCACCATAAAACCAGGCTTAATCCACATTACTGTCAACCCCAGATAAATGGGAAGAAAGGTCAGGAAAGAACGTCTGAGCGTACAAGTTTCTATGATGAATAAACAAACGATTCTATTATTCATTTCTAAATATGGTGGAAACAGATGCTTATTCTTATAAATGAATAAGGTCTGAAATGTGAAGCAGAAACAGTGAGCCATAATAAAACAAAAATTCTCTTTAATCCCAAGTGTATATTGCTACTTATTGCCGAGTTAAGCTTTGTAAAAGATTTTGAGTTATGTCATCACTTCCTTTACAGACCTACATACAAACTTCAAGCCTAACAACTAACTTGATAACCCTAATCATTAATTGATGTTCATTGTATCTTTTGTTTATCAACAGGTGACCATAATACTCATATATTTGACTAGCATGATACCCGTGCTTCGCTACGGTATTATACTGAAATTTATAATTAAATGCTTAACGTTTTATATATAATCCTCCGAAATTCGCGATCTGACTCGTTTTCTAAGAGATTACGGCAAAGTTCCTCACATGTTTCAATCTTTCTTTCCAGCAATCGATTTCGTACTTCGCGAGGTAGGTCCAGGTATTCCACGCGGTCAGTTCGGTCCCTAAATCTTTGCCATCTTTTCCTATAAGCATTTTTAGTATGGATCAAATCCTGAAGGAGATCCGGCGTGGTGTCGTCTTGGGTGCCTTGGCGGTACTGAACCCGCGGCTTGACTGTATTCGTAGTCATTACCAGGCCAGGACCCGTTTCCAGCGCGGTCTGCACAATTTGACGACGGTCCAGAACATTATTATTATTATTATTATTATTATTATTATTATTATTATTATTAGATGTTCTGGACCCCACAGCAAGATGCAAGACCGCTACTTGGCGGTAAATTACATCTGCTGCCATTGTCATTGCTAACAATGTGACCAGCACCATTGTTGCGCGTAGGCAAGTGTGCAGAATTTCTGGCGATACGAATGACATACCTCCGTGTATTATTGACCTTATTATAGAGGTGAACAATTTGACGGCCAATCTCATTCCTATCGTTTATTTCAAATGTGTTTAAATTTTTATTTATATGCCAGGAGAATCTACTCTAATCTAAGAACGTTCTCCGAAGGAAAATATGGCTGTTGAAAAAGAACCCAGGAAAGATTAAAAATGATCGGTTTATGATCAGAATAAGTACATCGCAAGTCTACAGCCTGTTTCCTATCATTCGACAGGATGAGGGATGGAATGAATAAAGCCCCATCTAGCGGCTACAATAGGAATTCTGCCGGCTGCCGAAGCTCCCCTCTGGGGCAATGATCGATGAGTGACAAATGAAATGAAATATTGGACAGTGTTGCTGGAATGAATGATGACAGGAAAAGCCGGAGTATCCGGAGAAAAACCTGTCCCGCCTCCATTTTGTCCAGCACGAATGTCACATTGAGTGACCGGGATTTGAAACACGGAACCCAGCTGTGAGAGGCCGGCGCGCTGCCGACTGAGCAACGGAGGCTCCTTATAAGTACATTACGAACAGTAAAATCAATTGGTCTCACCTCCTTTTACACCCCACCGCCGTTAAGTTTATTTACCCCCACCCTCCAAAAAATTAAAAGAAGGCGTGTTTCTTTATGTTTAAAGGAGATTCCAAATACCAATGTTCACGTTTATTACCTTCAGTTTTGAGATATAAGTATCCCCTTAAAAATAATTCACGTTTTTAACTTCCTTCCACCCCCCCCCCCCCCTCCCTCACAAAGTGATATTAAAGCAAAAAATACTTGTTCCTTTAATAGTAAAGGATCTTCTAAATACCAATTATCACCACTCTAACCTCTTCAATTTTTGATTTATTTGTCCTCATGAAAGGAATTCAACTCCTTTTCACTCCCGCCCCCCCCCCCCCCCCACCCACCAAGATTGTTTCCCCACAAAACGCGCTTTTCTTTGTTTTTAAAGGAGATCAAAATACCAATTTTCACGTCTGTAACAACTTTAGTTTTTATTAGATGTATGTATTCTCATACAATTAAGTCAATTAATTTTTTCTATCCTTTAACACTCCAAATCCCCTTCATTGGATTTTCCGAGAATACGTGTTTGTTTACTTTTAAAGCAGATTCCAAAAATAAAATTTCACGTGTGTAACATCTTCATTTTTGAGATATCAGTAGCCTAATTAAAAGAATTCAACACCATTTTCAGTCACTTTTACCCCCCACCCCCCACTACCCAAGTTGTATTTCCGAAAACTAAAAATACACTTTTCTTTATTTTTAATTGGATAAAAAATGACCATTTTTCACTTCTGTACATGTTAAGTTTTTTGAGATATACTGTAGAAATTGTCATTTTAAAATTTCACCCCATTTTAGTTCCCCTTAAGTGGAGTTTCCAAAGACAAATCACCTATGTTTCTTTACACTTACAGGAGATTCCAAATACCCACTATTTACGTCTGTAACATTTTACGCTTCTCAGATATTCTGTAGATATAGTCTTTCAAAAAATTCACCCCAATTTGCCACTCCTGTTTAACCGCCATTAATTGAATTTTCCAAAAGCAAAAATATACGTGTTTCTATATTTTTAAAGGAGATCCCATTTACAAATTTTCAGTTCTGTAATATCTTCAGTTTCTGGGATATATGTATCCTCATTAAAGGCATTCAACCCATTATTCACCCTTTTACACCCCTCCTGTTGGGATTTAGAGAAAACAAAGAAATACGTGTTCCTTTATTTTTAAGGGAGATTCTAAACACCTATTTTTACATCTGTAAACGTTTAAAGTTTTAAGATGTAGACACACTCATTTTAAAAATTCACCCCCCTTTTCACCCCCCATTATTTGGATTTTCCAAAAACGAAAAAATGCCTGTTTCTTTATTTTTAAAGTAGATCCCAAATACCAATTTTCAGGTCTGTAATATCTTCAGGTTCTGAAATATAAGTAGCCTCATTAAAGGCATTCAACCTATTTTTCACCCTTTTTCACCCTTCCTATTAGGATTTTCCGAAAACAAAAAAGTACGTGTTTATTTTTAAAGGAGATTTCTAAATACCAAATTTTACATCTATAAACTTTAAAAGTTTTGAGATATAGATACACTCATTTTAAAAATTTCATCCCCTTTTTCACCCCCCATTATTTGGATTTTCCCAAAACGAAAAAATACCTGTTTCTTTATTTTTAAAGTAGATCCCAAATACCAATTTTCAGGTCTGTAATATATTCAGTTTCTAAGATATAAGTATTCTCTTTAAAGGCATTCAACCCATTTTTCACCCCTTTTCACCCCTCCAATTGGGATTTTCCGAAAACAAAAAAATTCGTGTTCCTTTATTTTTAATGAAGATTCTAAATACCAATTTTTACATCTCTAAACTTTAAAACGTTTGAGATATAGATGCACTCATTTTAAAAATTCACCCCCTTTTCACCCTCGCATTAATTGGATTTTCCAAAAACAAAAAAATATGTGTTTCTTTATTTTTGAAAGCGATCAAAAGTACCAATTTTGAGGTCTGTAATATCTTCAGTTTCTGAGATATATGTATTCTCTTTAAAGGCATTCAACACATTTTTCACCCCTTTTCACCCCTCCTATTGGGATTTTCCGAAAACAAAAAAATACGTGTTCCTTTATTTTTAATGAAGATTCTAAATACTAATTTTTACATCTCTAAACTTTAAAACTTTTGAGATATAGATGCACTCATTTTAAAAATTCACCCCCCTTTCACCCTCGCATTAATTGGATTTTCCAAAAACAAAAAAATATGTGTTTCTTTATTTTTCACAGCGATCAAAAGTACCAATTTTGAGGTCTGTAATATCTTCAGTTTCTGAGATATAAGTAGCGTATCCGGATTAAAGGCATTCAACCCCTTTTTCACCCTTTTTCACCCCTCCTATTGGGATTGTCTGAAAACAAAAAAATATGTGTTTCCTTATTTTTAAAGAAGATTCTAAATACCAATTTTCACATCTGTAAACTTTTAAAGTTTTGAGATATAGACACACTCATTTTAAAATTTCACCCCCCCCTTTTCACCCCCTTAGCGACGGAATATCCAAAAATCCTCTCTTAGCGAGCACCTACATCTTAATATGAATCTATGCCCAAAATTTCATTTCTTTATGTCCAGTAGTTTTGGCTCGGCGATGATGAATCAGTCAGTCAGTCAGGACAAGCTACTTTATATATATATAGATAAACACTTAAGTAAATCACTTTAAAATGAAGTAATGAACTACAGAGCAATTCTTCATATTCACTAGCTTTTGCTGTGTCATTGTCCATAATGTTTTCAGACTATCCACAATTAACCAATCCACATTAGAAATGTTCCTAAATTCCTAGATGTACTCCTACAGTTCAAAATCTATAGCTAGGCCATCTGCAATCGACAATAGTTAATGTAGACATCGGCATACTAAATACTGAATTTATAATCTAGACATACTTGAAAGTTCATGCTGTTCATTAATGTGCTCAGTGTGTCCAGAAATATCTTTTATAGCTCAAACTCACGAAATTCAATCACAATTTCTGATGATGTTTATTGTTTAAAGGGGCAAAACAGCTAGGTCATTTGCCCCTAATGATATAGTAATAATGCTATTTGCTTTACGTCCCACTAACTACTTTTAAGGTCTTCGGAGACGCTGAGGTGCCGGAATTTAGTCCCGCAGGAGTTCTTTTACGTGCCAGTAAATCTACCGACATGGGGCTGTCGTATTTGAGCACCTTCAAATACCACCGGACTGAGCCAGGATCAAACCTGCCAAGTTGGGGTTAGAAGGCCAGCGCCTTAACCGTCTGAGCCACTCAGCCCGGCCTTAATGATATGTGGTGCAATGAAATGAAAATTAAGACTTCAAAATGTATCCACTGACTAGAATCTAAAATGAATGATGAAAAAATGGCATGAATTCAAAACAATCAGTGGATCCAATTCACAATCCCTTATTCTCTCAGATGATGCTTGTTGTCCAAAGGGAGGGTTCAAACTCCAGGTCACTGGCCCTTCATAATAGTACTGATCACTGGTAAAGCAAAACCATGGTGTTCCTTCTATAATGGTACTAATCACAGGTAACGCCGACTCATGGTGTTCCTCGCATGGTAGTACTAATCAAAGGTAATGTAGACCCATGCCATATCACACATAATGGCACCACTCACAGGTAACAAAGACCCATGGTGTTCCTCACGTAAGGGTGCTACTCACAAGCAACGCAGACCCATGGTATTCCTCACATAGTGGGACTAATCACGGTCACCGGCTAGATCCGTGGTGTTCACAACTTGATTCTTATGCAACCATTAAACAAATGTGTTCTGCAGATCATCCTTTTGTCATAAATAATAATATAAGCCTATATCCAGCAAGAAGAAAGAAACTTTCTAATGGTAAATTAATTTTCTAAATTAGTAATGTTGTTTCCACTATTTCTGATTTCAAATAAACAAACTTACTTTCTTTGTTAGTATAGAATCATAGAATTTGGTATTGTGCAAAAACTCAAAATACAGAATGTCTGCAAGGATATTAACTATAACAAGGTTTACTGTACACTGGTTGTGCATGCAGAATCGTGCATGTTGAAAAGATTTCAGATTAAACAAAAATCAGAAATCATCTATGATAAAACTGTGTTCTGCACTGAATATTTTCCTACTGCCCATGTGCAAAATAATGAGAAAGATGGCAAATACCAGGAGAAAAAGACTAGACAGGTATATGAAATAGACTTGAGATCTTGATTATGTTGACAGACTTATACCTGCCAGCATTTTGATATTAAAGAGTAATTAAGAAGGTTGTAAATATCCTTTTCTTTCCACATAACATTAACTTAGGTAGGTATTCAACAACATTGGGAAGGGATAGGGCTAGAACAAGATAGGTAGTGGCTGTGGCCTTAATTAAGTCATAGCTCATTAGAAACCACAGTAAAAAATCTTCAGGGGTGACAGCAATGGAATTCGAGCCCACTATCTCCCGAAAGTAAGGTTAAGCTACATGATTCACATTGCAGAGCCCACTACCTTGGATGCAAGAACCAGCAATGCCCACTGAAAGGACTCTAAATACCGACAAGTGGCAGGCTTACAACCTCTAGACTGTGGGAAGGCCAGCCTTAGAATAGTACAATTTATTACAGGAGCCACAATGCCCATAATCCATTCTGTTAATGATACTTTCCCATTTCCACATGAATTGGAAAATCACTTAATTATCATTTACATTACACAGCAATTTCATGTTCATTTTCTCCTTACAACATTCAGTACTGAACTAATCA